>NC_056743.1:1014186798-1014486798 GCF_019279795.1 Protopterus annectens
TAACAGCTTTTAAAGCTGTTTTAGCTTCTGCTGCTGCTGTTTGCCAGCTGGCACTGGCTGCCATTAGTCTTTAGCAAAAGACCTGGTGTTAACATCATTTTAGGTACCTATCAAAATTTTGTAAAGCACCTTTCTGATGTTAAAAAAAGTGCTTAAGCTTTTTCTCATTTTCAGAGAAAAATCTCACAGATCTTCAAGTACTACATTATTTTTATGTTCATACTGAATTAAAATGCAATGCTGTTCTTCATTCACATTACAGAAAAGTGGCTATATCTACTGTTTAGGCTCTTCTGAATGTCCTATTTTCTAGGACAGCTAGACAAAATAACCTGTAGTAATATTAAGTGGGTTTTAGTAAATGATTTAAATTGTCTAGGGTACTGCTCTCCTTACTATTTGAGTTCCACATGCGAAAAGTTTGTCTCAGTACTATAAACCCCATTTATAATAATTTATCTACAATGGACTGTATACTAGCTGATGGCTAAAATATCAAAGACACTATTCACAATAATTAATTTGTTTTTGCCACTTTTTGAGTTTTATATTGAAATGAACTGTGTCAATTTAAGTATAAAATAATAATTTTTATGTTAAGAATAAAACAGGTCTCAGAAAATAAGTACGCAAGTGAACATTTTAACAGATGTCGGCAGTTAACATATTGCGTTTCGATATATCTGTATCTTAAAAAAGACGGTTATTTTGAACAAATTTGTACTGCCACATAGTCCAGATCAGAAAGTAATACAGAATTAGTACAAATAATTAGTATAGACATTTCACAGGGCTGGCTTACCATCAAAATGAATGCTATGATAAGAATAAAGTATAGTTGTGTACCTACCATAAATGTAGATGTTCGAGTGTATTTGTTGCAGTCATTACTCTTGGGTTATCCTGCTGGCAGGCTACCCGCAGTCGGCCTGAATTCCAAAGTCCTGGTCCGGCGTTGGTTGCTGTCGCCTCTTCCCTGACGTCAGTGCGCCAGGGGTATAAAAGATGCAGCCGATGCCATTTTCTTCAGTTTTTCTTGCCCCAGATGTCAGGTGCCCCCAAAAGGGTAGGCTAAAAATTTTGCAAATAAAAATGCATGCACTAACATAAACATTACCTTCCACTACAAGCAAATACACCACATAGATTGTATAGAATAGAGAAGGACAGATAAGTCCCAGTAATGAAAGGGGGATGGAGGGTAAACCTGGACTGCAACAGTGAATACACTCGAACATCTACATTTATGGTAGGTACACAACTGTACTATGTTCATCGTGTTTCACTGTTGCAGTCATTACTCTTGGGTTGAATCCCAAAGCCGTGGTTGGGCGGCTGGGTCTAAATAGGATTAGAAGTGGCTATGAGGCCCTGCAGAACTGCAGTGGTAAAGCCTGCTCTGGATTTAGAGTAAAGAGGTAAGTGGTAGTGCTTGGTAAAAGTTTGCACTGAACTCCAAGTTGCAGCCTCCAAAATTTCTTTGGTTGGTACTCCTCTGAGAAAGACTGCTGATGTGGCTGCTGCCCTGGTAGAATGTGGTCTAATATTCTTAAGCACTGATTTGCCATGCTGTGCATAGCAGATGTGAATGCAGTGTCCTATCCTTTTTGAAATAGTCTGCTTTGAAATGGCCTTTCCTTGTGATCCTGAAGCGTATGCCACAAAAACTTGCTCAGTTTTTCTGAAAGCTTTTGTTTTGTCCAAGTAGAAGCGTAGCTGCCTGTGTATATCCAAAGAGTGCAGAAGTCTCTCCCCTTTATTCTGGGAATTTGGATAAAAAGTTGGCAAATGAATGGTTTGGTTAAGAGCCACACTGGATGCTACCTTTGGCATAAATGTTGGGTTTGTCCTTAGAGAAACCCTGTCCGAATGAAAAATGATAAAAGGTTCCACTGCCATTGATGCCTGCAACTCTGAGACTCTTCTTGCTGAAGTTATTGCTAGGAGCAGAGCAGTTTTCCAGGATAAGAATTTTACCTTAGTTGTATTGGCTGGGTCAAAAGGAGGCAGCGTGAGCTTTTCCAAGAAAAAATTGAGGTCCCATGTAGGTATCAGTGCTCTCTTTGGGGGTCTTATGTTTTTTGCCCCTCTGAGGTACTGTCTTAGCAGTGGATGAAAGAAAATAGGAGGTTCCATATTGTAATGAGCTGAAATGGCAGAGGCATGGATCTTAATTGATGAGAAAGATAGGCCTTTGTCCAGCATCTCAGTTAGGTATTGTAAAATCTGAGGAATATTTGGAACAAGCGGTTCAAGTCCTTGTGCCTGGTTCCAAGCACAGAATCTTTTCCATTTTTCTGCATAAGATTTCCTGGTGCTGGGCCTCCTGGCTTCCAAAATGACATCCATAACTGTTTTAAAGAGAGGTGTGTTCTGAGTGGCTATATTACTTGCCATGCAGCCAGATTTAAGGTTCTGAGTTGGCTGTGCAGGATCGGATTGTTTTGTTGGGTCAGTAGATGAGGAATTTGAAGTAAAGTCCAGGCTGGCCCTTGAGACAAGCTCTTTAGGATTGGGTACCATTGCTGGTGTGGTCAGTCTGGGGCAATCAGAATCATTTTTGGCTTCTCTTGTCTGACTTTTAGGAGTACCTTGGGGAGGAGAGGCAGTGGTGGATATGCATAAACTTAGGGTTTTCCAGCTGAATGATAGCGCATCCACTTTCCATGCTTGTTTGTGATAAGTCCTTGTGCAGAATCTCTGTGGTTGGCAGTTGTGAGGGGAGGCAAATAGATCTATGTCTGGGCATCCCCATTTCTTAGTTATCATGCTGAAGACTTGTGGATCTAATTTCCACTCGTGAGGGTCCATGAGGTTTCTGCTTAGTTCGTCTGCCAGAGTATTTTTCTTTCCTGGCAGGAATTGTGCCTGCAGATGTACTTGATATGTTAAGTGCTGTGTTCCACAAAGTCATGGCTTGCCTGCAGGGGGGGGGGGGGTAGGAATGTGTGCCCCCTTGCTTGTTTATGTACCACATGACTGTAGTATTGTCCGTCTTTAGCAACAGTTGTCCTGGATGTAGTAGATCCTTGAAGGCTGTCAGGGCATTCTGTACAGCTAGCATCTCTTTTTGATTGATATGAAGATGCATTTGGTCTGTGGACCACGTGACATGTATACATTTTCCCACCATGTGTGCTCCCCAGGTGTAATCCGATGCATCTGTTGTTAGTGTCTGCCTGGCTGTGGGTAAAGTGAAAGGCTGTCCCTTGTTGTGGTGACAGGCCAGTGCCCACCATTGAAACTCTTGTTGCAGGCAGGGAATGAGAGTAATTATTGTTTCCAGGCTGTGGCAATGTTGAGTCCAAACACTTTTTAGATACCATTGTAGCTTCCTCATATGCAGTCTTGCATATGGAATTAGCAGGATGCAGGATGCCATGAAGCCCAAAGCCTGCAGAATTTTTCTTGCAGGTAGCTGGGTCTTTGTTGCCATCATTTGAAAGTAATGAGTCAGCTGCCTTTGTTTGGCGTGAGATAAGCAATCTGGGCAGTTGTATTTAAGCTTGCACCCAGGAATATTATCTCTTGAGAGGGCACTAGTTTTGTTTTATTTTCATTTACTGTGTACCATAAGCAAATTAGTAGTCTTTTTACAAACGCCAGATGCTTCAGTAGAATGTCCTTGCTCTCTGCTTGAATAAGGCAGTCGTCCAAGTAGGGATATATTTGAATTCCTTTTTGTCTGCAAAATGCAATTACTGGTGCCAGGCATTTTGTGAAGACCCTGGGTGCAGTAGATAAGCCAAAGGGCAGTGCAGAGAATTGGTAATGCATCGAGCCAGCTATGAATCTGAGGTATCTTCTGCATGATTGTCTGATTTGGACATGCAGGTATGCCTCTTTGAGGTCCAAAGTAACTAGCCAAGCCTTCTTGCCCAGCATGGGTAGAAGTTGCTGCAGTGTCAACATTTTGAATTTTGGAACGTCCAGGAAAGTATTTAGAGTAGACAGGTCCAGTATTGGTCAACAAGCTTTGTCCTTTCTGGGTACCAAGAAAAGTCTTGAGTAAAATCCTTGCCCCTGCTCTTGCTGTGGTACTTTTTGAATAGCCCTCATTTCCATGACAGCAGACATTTGTTTTTGTGCCTCTGCCCATTGATTGTGTGGCAGGTCTTGCATACATTTTGGCCTTGGTAGGGTGTGAAAGTGGAACCTGTAACCCTGAGAAACAATATTCAGTACCCATTTGTCCTGGGTGATCATGAAAAGTGCTAGTTTTCCCCCTAAGGGTGCTGCCAAAAGGTAAGTGCTTGGCATTGGTAGAGGAAAGTCATTGGGACTATTTCCTATAAGGTTGTGATTTGTCTTCTTCGCCTTTGGGGGCTGAAGCACCCCCATTGTTTAGATCTGTATGAGCCTTGAGGCTGAGATCTGCCTCTTGGGTGTCTGTATCTGGTTCTTTGTGGCCTGTCTGACACTGGAAAGGACCAGTTTTTAGAAGGCCAGTTCCTGCTAAATCTGGGTGGCTGAACCTGTAAGAAATCCTTAACTGTCTACATTGATTTTTCTTTATCCTCCATTTTCTTTAACACCTCTTCTGCCTTAACACCAAACAAAGTATCATACTGTAATGGAGCATCCAATAGTTTTGCTTTAACATGGTCCAGGTAAAACTTTGTTCTTTTAACCAAGCATGCCTTCGAATGACAACCTGTAACCGCGGCTCTGCAAGAAGCCTCTAATGAATCAAAACCACATTGCAAAGTATGCTTTCCCACTTGTTCAGCTGCATGCAATAAATCCTGCATTTCCTTATTTTCAAGACATTCTGAGATTGTAAGCATTTTCTGTTTTAGCAAAGACATTAGGTACAGTAGCAGAGGTGTAAACTTTTTTCCCCAATTTATGCAGTGCTCTAGAATCCCCATCAGAGGGAACAGGGTTTTTTGCAGTGGAAGCCTTGACCCCTTTGGGACCCTGAGAAATTGTTTCTGGGTCAGCAGCAGGGTTTTTATAAAGAAATTTATGAGAATCTGGGACCCTGTAATACCCATCTAGCTTAACTGGTACATGGGGTAAAGAATTAGGAGACAAACTGGATTCAGAAAATACATCATCAACAATATCTAGTACGGGGGGGATAGCAAGGGGCCTGTGCTGAGGCAGTAAAAGAAAGTCTCTGAGCCTTTTTTTGGATTCTGAATAATCCTGGCTCTCCCAATGGAGATGCTCCCTCATGGTGTGCAGGGTTTCCCCAAAAGAGTAATCCTCAGGAGGAGAGGCTGAAGGGATAGAATCTTCGGTGTCAAGAGTCCTCATAGGGAGGAAGAGAATATCCCTGTTCTTTAGAGGAATCAGAGGAAACAGAAACCTGGTCAGAGAAGTCATAGTCAGTGTCTTGCCTAGGCCTTTTAACAGGAGGGGGATGGGAACCCCTGATCAAAGTAATTAGGTCCTCGGCTATTTTAAGCATCTGTTTCTTTGGCATGGATGACTGGCCAGGAGAATGCTGTACTTGTTTATTTGTCTTTAAAGGTGTTTTAGACTTTGCCTTGGCTGCTGAAGTGGTCTTGATAGTAAACTGTCAGAAGCCGATGCCTACTCAGTGGCTCCAGACCCATCTGAGGGAACAGTTTCCGTAGGACCAATACCTTGAGTTTCCAGAGGCCTAGTTGTCTCCACGTGGGAGTCGGAGGCGGTATGTGGCTCTGAGGTAGCGGGTGTCAGGGGCTGCAAAAGCACCTCACTGAGAACCGGCGACTGGCCTAAAAGAGGCTTCGTCGTCGCTTTTGGACCTTGGATGCCTGTCCTTTTCTTTGTCCTTGCGCTTTTTAAGAACTCCGGTCATTGGTTGTTCTGACGGCATTATATAGTTAAACCTTCGGCCAAAGTAATGTAAAGCAAAATCGAACAGATGCTTAATAGTGCGTTGGTTGAATCTAGCACAAAACCAACAACTAGCAATGTCGTGGTCAGGGCCTAGACAAGGAATACAGTAAGAATGAAAATCCTTATGAGGTATTTGCTTCCCACAAGAAATACAATTGTTAACTTTTACTGACATCGGTCTGGAGCAAGAAAAATTTTCCCCAACGGGGTACTTAGCTTTATTGAAGACTTCAGATCTGAAATTCAAATTTGAAAATCTCAGGAGTCGGCCGACCGGCACTTGCGAACTGCTTTTGCTTCGGGCACCGCGCGACAAGAAAGACTGAAGAAAATGGTGTCAGCTGCATCTTTTATACCCCTGGCGCACTGACGTCAGGGAAGAGGCGACAGCAACAGACGCCAGGCCAGGACTTTGGAATTCAGGCCGACTGCGGGTAGCCTGCCAGCAGAATAACCCAAGAGTAATGACTGCAACAGTGAAACACAATGAACATCTGTACAATAATAATTAAAAAGACTGAAATAACTAGAACAGCTGGTACAGCAAGTTTCACAACAGAATTTAATAACAGTTCAGAAATATATATTTATTTATTTAGGCATTTGTTAATCGGAAAAGTCCACTGGGTCAGAATAACCTACTTTCAGTGAAGGCCCAGGGAGAAAAGATCCAGTAACAAATTAAAAATTACTACAGCAAACAACTTAACAAAAATTATTATACACCAGGATAAGATTTACAGTAATAAGAAACCATACAAATATAAACAGCAGATGAGGTTAAACAACTTATTTCTAACACGTTTAATTCATACATTTTAAGACTGCTTTGTTCTTGGAGTTCTTTTGACTTAAGCAATTCATTCTCCCCTACGTTTTCTTTAACCTGATTTCTGAATCTGATGAGCTGAAAAAGTTAGGTACAATATTAATACTGTTTGAAAAAGGTGGTCCTTCTGGAGGTTAAACGGGTTTACCCTGGTTGACCAACTGCTTCAGTTTTGTAGACTCCTATATTTGATGGTAAATTTTACAACTCTGACTAGTCACATCTGCAAGAAACAATTTACATTACTACAGTATGATTTCCATATTTCACTTTTGAACTTCCCTTTTGACTATCATACTAAAGTCAACCAGTACCCAGATTAATAAAAAAGTAGACTCTTTTATTGAAGATATTAATGCCCAATATTTACAAAACATTGTTCACAACACAAAGTGCCATGGCAAAATAATTACCCACGTAATGCAAAACATATTAAATTCTGGCCGGTTTCCTGTATTAGTACTTATTAATCTATCTCAGGTTTCTGAGAATATGGCTTATGGCTTTATATTCCATTCTGTGGCTCTGATTGGTTTCTTATAGAAGGTTACTAGGCTAATGGCCCCAGGGTCCTTACAAGCCTAGCCAAGTTCAAACAATATTCCCAAGTGTGTCTGGTTCAAGCAGACAATAAAATCAACACCTATTTCCCCTGTCCAAGAGGGACACAGGTGGAACCCCCAGGGTGAATTTTCGGTTACCAATCCAATTGTCCAAATCATGCTTAAATAGGGCCAATGAGAGGCTTTAACATGAATAGGAAGCTTGTTCCAAAGGTGGGGCAATGTCTGTGAGATAAATCTGTCCCTCCAGCAAGTTCTGTTGATGTCATACACCAGGGTTAAGGTCCTTTGAGCAAGTGACCAGTGTGCCATTTGACTTGCGAATGTGCAACATTTTAGTTAAAGCTGGTTCAGAAATTGCTCTATATGCAAAGCACAGGTCATCTCTGAGCAGCCTGTACGACAGAGTAAAGTGACAATGATTTCAGTCTGTCCTCATAAGACAGATCTTGATTTGTGTGAAAGACAAAATAACCAGCTGCATATGCTACACTAACAGTACTTGTTCTGACAGGATATCTTTGATTTAAGGGGTAACACATGGCTCTGTTACTAAGGGTCCCCTTATTGGTGCCAGCTATAGGGAGACTATATGATACCTTCAAATACAATGACCTTGTACTTCATTCAGATTGACACTTGTTCCAGTGTGGAGTCCTTGATTTTCTTTTGCTAAGGCTTTGAAACTATATAAGAGCAGGTTGGTTCATCACTCTGTTTAAATAATGGTAAAGCTTGTGTGCATGCTTTAGTACCAATTTTACTGGCACCTCAGTTAAAAAAATAGGAAACGATGTCTAGTTTGATAAATTTGTGTGTTCATTTTTTTTAATTTTTATAATCATTTTTTGCATGCTACATTTTTTATTTTATATTATATTAAGTTCATAGCTCTATAATTTTATTTAATATAGCCGCTTTTACTTTATGTTTTAATTGTTTGGATCATCATTTAATTTGGTTTGCTCTTCCTCTGACATTAACAATCCTGGGGCTATTATCCTTACATATTTGAACAATGAACTGACTGCAATCAAGATTATCAGCATGTGCAGTCAAAGAGGAATGTCATGCAGCAAAATGCAATTTGCTGCAGACATTTTTTAATTAAATAATCTATTTACAGTGTATGTTGGATTAGCTAAATGTTATCAGAGGATTCCAAAAAAAAACACAAATAGGTGCCTCTTCCTGGAAGATGAACTTGTTTTATCATAGTTGCGTGATCACTTTTAAAGATAACTTAACTCGTTTTTAAGTACATGTATGTATTACAATTATTTTCCATTATAAGCTGTTTCTTGATCATACGGCTTAGTTAGTTATTCCACTGAATATTTTAAAAGCTTAATTATGTACTGTCTGCTTCATTCCCTTAAATATTTTAAAATTCAGTCTTGGAAGGTTATTAATTTTATACATACAATTATTAAACTACTTAACATCTGCTACATTCTGGGTTTAGGTTCTCTGCTTCAAATTACACCCAGCCTTTTAAATAATGGATGTGGTTTCTAAAAGTTGTGCATTCATTTTTAATTATTGTTGCATATTCACAAATGTTTGTTTACTTGCTATCAAAAATGACATTATCCCATTATAGTTTTTATTATAAAATAAAGTAATAACACACCAAATTCCCACATAATATACAGAAAACAGGATTTTAGTGATATGCTCTGTTATGATCAATAGGGGCTGTTAGCTTAAAAAGAATTTCTTGTAAAATTTGAAATGCTGCTTATAATTTTTCTTGTCATCAAGGTGCCAATTTATTTTAAATGCTCTTTACAGACTCCACTAGAATGTCTGTAATGAAAGTACTGCAGGCATCAATGCCTGATTTTGATTAACAGGACAGTCAAGAGATGCATGTTCTAAGAACGTGCAAGATGAGTCAGATGTTCCAGTCTGTTAAATATTCATCTATCCAACATTTGTGATGTGTTCTTTCCAACCCAGATGTATTGTTTTACTTTTAGCTCCAGGTGATCCAGTATATCAAACTTGAGTTTTTGGGCACTTTCCTCTCAAACTGCCAAGAAACTCATCTGAGACGCATCCTTTCTCAAGATCCTCTCTCTAGAGCCTCCATTGATGCTGTACTAAATGCTTGTCTACACCCAGCAAAAACAGTATAGGTAAGACACAGAAAAGTCACATAAATGTAAAGCAGGCAAAACTGAGATGGCACCTAAAGACAGTATATAATTATAGGACACAGATACATATTCTTAAGATGTCAGCTAATTCTCCATTGTTTTGGAAACAGAACACCAAAAGAGAATGTATGGAAATAGTAGCTTTATAAACGGTATAGGTGAGACAGAAAGAACAGCTGGAAGGCAAATGGTAATCTAGGCAAAACTGAGACTGCCCCTAAAGATGGTACATAATTTTAGGACACAGATATCTACTTTTTTTTAAAGATGTCAGCTAATTCGCCTGTGATTTACAAAGAGTGCACCAAAAGAGAACGGGTGGGAAAATCAGAAGCTGTATATATAGACATTAAGGCTAAGTAAGCTCTAAAGCTTTCTTGATATCAAGTTGAGTTAAATTACTGAACTATTGTGCATTTAAAGTGTATGTAACATGTATCTGCAACAAACTAAAGTAGGATCCAACCACACATACTTGGCAATTGCCTTCTTTATCATGTACACCATCAACACTAGCAGATGTCTTGCATTTTATTTAGTTAAGGACCCACATCTTTTACAGCTGTACCATATGTCATCACAAAGGGAGAATTACAGAAACAGCTTGCATAGGTGCTACCAAGACACAACAGCTGCTGCAGCAGTACACAGACTACACATTCACTCTATAGTAAGTGTAGCCATAGAAGGCATCTGCTCACTGTCAGGTGGTTATTGAATTCAACTGCCTTCGTATTAAGACCAGCTACCAATGATGTTGTACTAACATTGTATAAACAAAGGATTATGATTAGCTCTCCAATCATAAGCAGGTTTATTAGGTGTTCAACACTGATGTCAAGAAATTCACACTGAGAATGAAGCTCAATGGGTGAATCTTGACATGTATATCGAGAACACATAATAGAGAGCTATGATTACAGATCCGACCATAGTTCTTTGTAGTGCATTGAGCTTTATCTGCTCCATGTACTACCACTTACAGAAAAAAAAGTGAAGGAGCAAGAAGCATTTTACCAGTTTTAAACGCATTTAGTAAGCTCCATCAGACAGACAGCAGCACACCTCATACCTTCTTTGCTTTAGAATTCTGGACAATTCCAAAAATAATGGGGGATAAGGGATCAAAATCAGGGATAGTTTTTAAATGATGCTCTAATTCACTTAAAAAGAATGACAGGTTTTGCATCAACATGCATTTTCTGAAAATAAGAATGAAACTAACTTTTGGCATTCATGGGCTGACTGTAATTTTAAGTGACTTACCAGAAAAAAAATGAGGGACAGAGCAGAAATAAGGCAAAAATCAGGGATGTTCTGCATAATCTGGGACAACTGAGAGTTATGATGGGCAGAAACGTGCTTCTCTGGCAGAAGTTAAGACAGCTTTTATAAGCTAAAATAAATGTGTGAGATGCAGCCATGACAAACAGGGAGCCAAATGATGCAATATAAAATGAATACTTAATTATAAATTATGGAATCAATTGTCAAGCTGTTTCGTCTTGGTAAGTACAAGGCTTCATCAAAACAAATTATACCAATAACTTACCCCATTTGTTTAAATAACCCCACTAACCAATCAAAAGCTATAATGAATTCTTAAAATGACATCACAAATAGAAATTATAAAACCTAAAAAATATTTTACAGAACCAAAACCTGTTTTAAAGAATAGTTGTGTAAAATCTTACCATAGCAATAGACGTTCTTATCTCTACTGTTGCAGTATTCATTATATGAGGGATTTCCCAGCTGTAGGCAACCTGTATACAGGCTAGTATGCAAAAAAGTTTTACTACTGTAGGGTGAATGGTACGTCACATGTAGGCTGTGATTGGATGTTGGGCATAATAGTGATGTACACATACACCATTCCCAGAACTGGCTGCCCCAGGAGGAATGCCAATCTAAGGAAGTAGGGTAGGAATCATCCACGAAGAAGCAAGGCCGGGGGAAGAAGGGAGGGCTAGGAATACTGCAACAGTGAAGAGAAGGACATCTACTGTTATGGTAAGATTTTACACAACTATTCTATGTCCTTCTACTCATCTGTTGCAGTATTCATAACATGAGAGAGAATACCAAAGCTCATGCAGTAAAGGGAGGAGGGAGTAGTTGAGAAGCTTTCCAGGAAGCCCTGCAGTATGCCTCTAGCAAACCCTGCTATAGATTCAGAAATTAAACCTAATTTACAGTGTTTGGTGAAGGTATGGACTGACGTTCATGAAGCTGCTTCAAGAACTGAATTAGCATCCAATCCCTTGAAAAATACCCCAGATAAGGCAACAGTACTGGTGGGGTGAGCCCCAGCAGAAAAGGGTAGGGTTTTACCATGGTGAGTGTAGCAAACGGTTATAGGCTTGGAAATCCAGGAGGAAATAGCTTGGACACAGCTCACCCAAGTGCCCTGGGGTGGTAAGAAACAAAAAGCTGATCTGACTTTCTAACAGCTTTGGTTTTGTCTAAATAAAATTTAAGTGGTCTGTGGGGATCTAAAGTATGGAGCACCCACTCACTAGTGTTCTGTGGGGAAGTGAAAAACATAGGTAAGTGGGTAGTCCAATTTAAAGACAGGTCATTGAGTACCTTAGGTATAAAGGAGGGTTTTTTGTATGCAGGGAAACCCTGTTCTTGTGGAACACCAGAAAGGGTGGAGACACCATAAGGGCCTGTAGCTCATACATTCATCTGGCTGAAGTTAAGGCAAGGAGTAACACAGTTTTCCAGGGGCAGTACTGTAGAGAAGCTGGCTCAAAGGGTGAGAGAGTCAGCTTTTCCAAAACAAAGTTAAGGTGCCAGAGAGGTGGAATAGGCTTCCTTGGAGGTCTAATGTATAGGACACCTTTAAGAAATTGTTTAGCCTCAAATCAACTAGCTAAGTGCGGAGATACAGGTAGACGGGCAGATATGTCTGAAGTGGACTTTCAATGAAGAGTAAGCCAAACCTGCATTGAACAATTCACACAAATAAGATAAATCCAGGGGAAATTACACTGTCAATGTGGCCTTTGTTTTAGACACTGAAAATGTCTTCCATTTGACTAAATAAGATTTTCTGGCATTTGGTTTAATGGCCTCCAGCAGGACTGTAAGCACATCTTTGGAGAATAGGTGTCTGAAAGGAATTAGTACCCTATCACCCACAGGGTCAACTGGAGAGTCGACAAGTGGGGATGGACGAGGGTTCCTTTGTCTTGTTTGAGAAGGTCCAATCTGTAAGGTAACTTGTGGTGACTGCCCTTGGCTAAATGCAGGAGGAGAGGGAACCAGTGCCATCTTGGCCAGAAGGGAGTCACCAGCAAGATTTTTGGTCTGTCCTGATGAATTCTGGACAGGACTTTTGGAATGAAGGGAAGGGGGGAATGCATAAAAAAAATCCCCTTCCAAGAGAAAGAAAAGGCGTCCACTTTCCAGACCAGAGGATGAGGCTCACTGGCACAAAACTGTGGAAGTTGTCTGTTCATGGGTGAGGCAAAAAGGTTTGTTCGAGGAATACCCCACTGATGGACAATGTCCAGAAACACATCCCTTTGAAGTATCCATTCATGGGATCGGGTTTGGGATCTGCTCTGGTAATCTGCCACACAATTCTGTGAAGATGGGATGTATACTGCCTGAAGGGTCACCTGGTATTCTACTGCCAGCTCCCAAGCCTGAAGAGCTAGCCTGCATAATAGATAGGATTTTGTCCCCTCTGTTTGTTCACTTACCAGAGGACTGTCGTATTGTCTGTGAAAAGCTTTAAAAGTCCTGGTTGGAAGAGTGGATGGAAGGTCTGCATGGCCAATAGCAGCACCCTCATCTCCCTTACACTGATGTATTCCTTCAGTTGAGAGGGAGATCAGACTCCTTGCACTTTCAGATGCCTGAAAGGTTGCTCCCCAGCCTACATCTGAGGCAACTGTGAAGATCTCTTGATGTGGGACAAGAGGGTGTAAGGGGAGTCCTGGCTTGAGTGACACCTGATGTATCCACCACTGAACTTCTCTCTTCAGACAGGGGATGAGAAGAATGGAGAATTCTAGGGGGGTGCTGGAGTTGCATCCAAACTGACTTTAGATATCATTGCTATTTTCTCATGTGGAGTTTGGCAAAGAGGAGCATGGGAATGGTGGATGTCATGACGGCCAAGACCCTGAGGAACTCTCTGGCTGCAATGTGGTGAACCAGCAGAAGAGTTCTGAAGTAAAGGGTGAGGTCCTGTATCTTTTGTGGGGGTAGAGAAACCTTCATAATATCTGTTTGTATCCTGCACTCCAGGAAAATCTGATCCCGTGACGGGTGAGAACTGATTTCTTTAAGTTTATGGTGAGCCCCAGACTTTAGTGAAGATTGATAGTAAAGGTGATATTTCATTCCAGCTCCTCTGTAGAAGGTCATCCAGATAAGGAAAAACTCACATGCCCTGAAGTATGTAGTGGGCAATCACAGGAGCTAGGCACTGGATGAATACCTTTGGTGTGGGAGAAAGACCAAAGGGCAAGGCACAGAAAGTACAGTTGTGTACAATTACCATAAATGTAGATGTTCAAGTGTATTCACTGTTGCAGTCATTACATTTGGGTAATCTGCTGGCAGGTTGCCCTCAGTCGGCCTGAATTTCAAAGTCTTGGGTCCTGCGTCAGTTGCTGTCTCTTCTTCCATGACATCAGGTCGTCAGGAGTATAAAACATGAAGCCGATGCCATTTTCTTTAGTTTTTCTTGCCTCCGATGTCAGGTGCCCCCAAAAAGGTAGCCAAAATGACATCCATCACAGCTTTACTGAGAGGTGTTGTTTGTATGACTACATGATCAGCCATGCTGCCAGGTTCAGGGTCTGTAGTTGATTGTGCAGGATCTGATTGTTTTGCTGGGACAGTAGTTGTGGTCTTTGAGGCAAGGTCCAAGCTGGGTATTGAGACAAGTTCCTTAGGATTGGGTACCAGTATTGGTGGGGCCAGTCCGGGGCAATTAGTATCATCTTTGGTTACTCTTGTCTGACTTTTAGGAGGACCTTGGGGAGAAGAGGAGGAAAGGCAAAAACTGATAGGTTTTTCCAACCAAAGGATAGGGCATCCACTTTCCATTCTTGTCTGTGATAAGTCCTTGTGCAGAATCTTTTCAACTGATAATTTTGAGGGGAGGCAAATAGATCTATGTCTGGGCTCCCTCATTTCTCTGTTATCATGCTGAAAACTTATGGATTTAGTTTCCACTTGTGTAGATCCATAAGGTTTCTGCTTAAATAGTCTGCCAGAGTGTTTTGTTTTCCTGGCAGGAATTGAGCTTGAAGATGTATTTGGTAGGTCAAAGCTGTGTCCCACAGTGCCATGGCTAATCTGCAAAGGGGGTACGAGTGTGTGTACCCCCTTGCTTGTTTATATACCACATGATTGTGGTGTTGTCCGTCTTTATCAGTAGTTGTCCTGGATGAAGCAAGTCCTTGAAGGCTGTTAGGGCATTTTGAACAGCTAGCATCTCTTTCTGGTTGATATGTAGATGAATTTGTTTTAGTGCCCATATGCCCTGAATGCATCTTCCTGCCATGTGGCCCCCCCAGGCATAATCTGATGAGTCTGTTGTTAAGGTTTGGCTGGCAGGGGGTAGAGTGAAGGGCCGTCCCATGTTTTGGTGACATGCCTTTGTCCACCATAGAAACTCCTGTTGCAGGCAGGGAATGAGAGGAATCATTGTTTCCAGACTGTGAGAATGTTGACTCCATAAACTTTTTAGGTACCACTGAAGTTTCCTCATATGCAGTCTTGCATATGGCATCTATAGGATGCAGGATGCCATGAAGCCAGGAGCCTGCAGATTTTGTCTTGCAGAAGACTGGGTTTTTGTTGCCATCAGTTTGAAGTAAGTAGTCAGTTGCCTTTGCTTGTCTGGCGTGAGGTAAGCCATCTGGGCAGTTGTATTCAAGCTTGCACCCAGGAATGTTATCTTTTGAGAGGGTATCAGTTGTGATTTCTTTTTGTTTATTGTGTACCCCAGGCATGTTAGAAGCCTTTTCACAAACACCAGGTGTCAAAGAAAAGTGTCCTTGTTCTCTGCTTGAATGAGACAGTCATCTAAGTAAGGATATATTTGTATACTTCTTTGCCTGCAAAATGCAATTACTGGTGCCAGGCACTTTTGTAAAGACCCTGGGCGCAGTAGATAAGGCAAAAGGCAGCGCAGATAATTGGTAATGCATTAAGCCAGCCTTGAATCTGAGGTATCTTCTGCACAATTGTCTTACTGGGAGATGCAGGTATGCCTCTTTTAGGTCTAAAATTACCAGCCAAGTATTGTTGCCCAGCATGGGCAGAAACTGCTGCAAAGTCAGCATTTTGAATTTTGGAATGTCCAGGTATGTGTTCAAAATCGATAAATACAGTATTGGCCACCAGGCTTTGTCCTTTCTGGGTACCAAGAACAGTCCTGAGTAAAAACCTTGTCCTTTTTCCTGTTCTGGTACTATCTGAATGGCCCCCCCCATATCCATGAGGGATGTAACTTGTTTCTGTGCCTCTGCCCATTGATTTTTTAGCAGATATGGCCAACCATTTGCCATTGGCAGAGTGTGGAAATGGAATCTGTATCCCTGTGATACGATGTTTAGTATCCACTTGTCCTGGGTTATTAACTGCCAATTTTGAGCACAAAGTGCTAATTTTCCCCCTATGGGTGCTGCCAAAAGAGAAGTGCCTGGCGTAGGCAGAGGGAAGTCATTGGGATTGCTTTCTGTAGGTTTGCACTTTATCTCCTCCAGATTTGGAGGTGGAAGAGCCCCACTGCTTTGACCTGTATGAATCTTGCACCTGGTATCTGGAAGCCTTAGAGCGTCTGGATTTGCCCCTTTGAGCTCTGTCTGACAGGAAAGGACCAATTTTTTGTAGGCCAGTGTCTACTGAATCCTGGTGGCTGCACTTGTAAGAGGTCTTTAACAGTTTGCATAGACTTGGCTTTGTCTTCCATTTTCTTTAAAAACTTTTCTGCCTTAATACTAAACAGAGAATCGTGCTGCAAAGGTGCATCTAGCAATTTAGCTTTAACATGATCAGGCAAATTTTGTTCCTTTAACCAGGCATGCCTCCTAATTACAGATCCAGTAACTGCGGCCCTGCAGGAGGCCTTTAAGGAATCAAAACCACATTGCAAAGTATGCTTTCCAACTTGTTCAGCTGCATGCAATAATTCCTGTAATTCTTTATTTTCTGCACATTCTGAAATCAACATCATTTTCTGTTTCAGCAATCCCATAACATGTTGTTTGTACTCAAGCATATGAAATTGACAGTTTAAGGCCCTGATTGCCAAGGCTGCAAATGTATAAACCTTTTTTCCCCATCTGTCCAGTGCCCTCGAATCTCTGTCAGAGAGGGTAGGACTTTTTGCTGTTGAGGCCTTAACTCCCTTTGGACCCTGTGAAATAGTTTCAGGATCCACAGCAGGGTTTCTAAATAAAAATTTATGAGAGTCAGGGACCCTGTAATATCTGTCAGGCTTACTGGGAGCCAGAGGTAAGGAGTCAGGGGTCAAGCTTGACTCCGAAAACACATCATCCACAATGTCTAAGACAGGGGGAATGGCTAAAGGCCTGTGTTGAGGGAGAAGGAAATCCCTGAGCCTCTTTTTTGATTCTGAGAAGTCTTGACTCTCCCAGTGAAAATGCTCCCTCAAAGTATGCAAGGTTTCTCCAAATGAATAATCCTCAGGAGGAGATGCAGATGGAATGGACTCCTCAGAATCAAAATCCTCACGGGGAGGAATAGATAATTCCTGATCAGAAGAAATAGAAACTTGATCTGAAGATTCATAATCAGTGGCTTGCCTAGGCCTCTTATCTGGAGGGGGATGGGTACCCCTGATCAAGGTAATAAGGTTTTCACCCATTTTGATCATTTGTTTTTTTAGACATAGAGGTCTGTGCACATGGCTCAGGCGTCGTTTTTTAGTTTTAGAAGTTGCTTTTGTCTTTGGTCTTGCAGCTGTCGTTGGTTTGATATACAAATGTTGAGGTCTGAATACACCCTCAGAAGCCGGTGCCTGCTCAGCGGCTCCGGACCAATCCGAGGGAGATACATCCGTCGGTCCAATACCTTGAGTATCTTGCGGCATGCCTGACTCCACATGGGTGTCAGTAGAGGCCTGCAACTCAAAGGTAGCGGGTATCAGGGGCTGTGAAAGCACCTCACTGAGTACCGGCGACTGGCTTAGGAGAAGCTTCGTCGTTGGTTTTGGATCTCGACTGCCTTTCTCTGTCCTTTTCTTTGTGTTTTTTATGTACTCCGGTAGTCGGATTGTTATCTGACGACATTTCTGGGTTGTTAAATCTGTTTCCAAAATACTTTGATGCAAAAATATATTGACGCTTAATAGTGCTTTGGTTAAATCTAAGACAAAACAGACAGCCAGGCACGTTGTGATCAGGGCCTAGGCAAGGAATACAGTATAAATGGAAATCCTTATGAGGTATTTGCTTCCCACAAGTAATACAATTATTAACTTTTTCCTGACATCGGTAAAAAGCAAGAAAAAAGTTTCCCCAACGGGGTACTTAGCTTTAGTGAAGACTTCGGTTCTGAAACTCAACTCGAATATTTCAGTAGTCGGCCGACCAGCACTTGTGAAATGCTTCTGCTTCGGGCACCGCGCGGCAAGAAAGACTAAAGAAAATGGTGTTGGCTGCATGTTTTATACCCTGATGACCTGACATCATGGAAGAAGAGACAGCAACTGATGCAGGAGCCAAGACTTTGGAATTCAGGCTGACTGAGGGCAACCTGCCAGCAGATTACCCAAATGTAATGACTGCAACAGTGAAACACGAAGAACATCTGAAATTGCCATGATGATACAGAGAAGTTTAAAAATTTCTTGTAGCTGGGATGGATGGGGTTGTACAGATACGCATCTTTGTTATCCAAGGTAATCATGAAGGCCTGAGGCAGAATAAGTGGGAACAAAATCTGGAGGGTCAACATGCGAAAAGTGGGTACCCTTAGAAAGGTCTTCAGATGGGACAGGTGGAATGTGGGTCTCCAGGGACCTTCCTTCTTGGGCACCAGAAACAGGCTTGAATAAAATCATCTTCCTATTTGCTTTTTGGGAACACTCTGGATGGTCCCTTAGTTTATTAATTCTAATAGAACCTCTGGGGAAAAAAAAAAGATAGTTGCTCCCTGGGAGGTTGAAAGATGCCCCTGAAAGAGGGTAGGTGATCCCATACCATAAGTACCCCTTCTGAACAATGGAGAGGACCCAGGAGTCTTGGGTTATGTTTTTCCAGGCTGGTAGGGACAGGGGAAGGTGGTAGGAAAGTGGGATGTGGGTGAGAGGGGGAAAATAGTTACAGAGAAGACGGTTTGTCTGGAAAGGGCCGCTTTAGTTGGGGAGTTGCCGGAGAGGCCTAGGCTGTTGTTGTCTCCTGTCACTCTTTTTTTGTTCTGGGTTGTGGGTGACGTGATTGCCTACATACAAACACAGGTTTTGCAGGATAATTTCTTTGGAACTTGGATACTGGGGAAACAAAGATGTGTTTCAATTCTTGCAATTCCTTTCTCTTTTCCTGCAATGATTTAACAAGTTAGCAGCTGCAAGGCCAAACAAAGTAGAGTTGTCCAAAGAAGCATCCATAAGTTTGGCTTTTATGTCCTCAGGTAAAGGCTGGAGTCTTAGCCAAAATAATCTTTTTAATACTGATCCAGAGGCAGCTGCTCTAGCAGAAGCTTCTGCAACATCATAGCTGCATTTTATAGAGGTGTGTGCTATTCAAGAAGATACACCTAGCAAGGAAGTAGCCAAGGTTTTGTTTTCTCAGTCAGGTAAGTCTGCAATGACCTGTGAAAGTTGTGACATAAGCGCTAGAGCGAATTTGGTCATGTGTATTTGGTAATTTATGACCCTAAATGCGAGAGTAGCAAAAGTGTACACTTTTTTGTGTAGTCTATCCAGGATCCTATCTTTACCTGATTGGAGGAGAGTAGTGGAGTGCAGCAATCTGGATGGCCTCTTCTGAAGCCACTGAGATAACAGAAGGGTCCACAGTAGGTCATCTGAAGAGACACTTGCAATCCTCTGGGACCTTGTAGAAGTGGTCTGGCTTCTTGGGGGTGAGTGGCTGGGAATCTAGTGCCTGTGAAACTGAGGCAAAAACATTGAGAAAGGCAAGACAGGAGGAATAGCAGATTGGCTAGGTGATTCCATCTGTAGCTCATAGTATCTTTTTTGTACTTCAGATACTTGGGCGCTATCCAATTTAAAATGGTCTCTCATTTTAGCTAGAGTTTCTCAAAAGGAAAGGTTTTTCATAGGTGAATCTGTTTCATTGGATTTCTCTTCTGAGGAGGCATAATCCAGGGGAGAAGGAATCTGAAGAGTAAGCCAAAGATTCCTCCCCTGAAGATGCTTCTTCCTCTGAAGAATCCTCTTCCCTAGCCCTTTTACGTGGAGTGTGCTTACTGGGAGAATGAGCTATAAAACCTGGAGAAGGCATAAGGAACATGAGGGCATTGCCAAGTCCCTGAGTGAATTGTTGCTAGTTGCTAACAGGTTCTTTTGGTGGGGACAAACGTTTGGTTTTCTGTTTCTTTTTTTTTTTTTTTTTTTTTTGCATTCATGTCTGCCCTACTTAGGGTAGGAGGCCCCTACATATAGGCCTACATTCTATCAGATCGGATTCTACCTCCTCCCTAACAAGGATCTGAGGAATCCCCTTAGGACCTTCCATAATCACGAGCCGTGGTTCCCCTCGGACATCCGACACTGATGACTGCTCAGCCTCTGTGTATGTGCTTATCCAAGGTGATCTTGATGTCAGGCTCAGCCTGTGGATCTGAACTGTGAACTGGACGCATCTCCGGACTCTCCTCCACTTCAAGAGATACGTCAGTATCCAGAGGCACAGTACAAAGTTCAGGCCTTTGCTTTTTGGCCTACCACTTCAAAACTGACTTGCCCTCAGGCCCAGAGGATCCCTCCATAGCACTTTCTGCCAGCAGCTTTAAACTCTGATTCTCTAGGTAGCTAGCTAAAGAGGACAATCTACTCCTTTAAGTCTTTGCAACAAATTCCCTGACAGGGCACTTATCTGAAATTTGAAGAACTGCAAAAGATTTGGAGTCAGACAATACACTGGAAACTGGTGTTTAGATCTCATGGCAGAGAAGTTCTGGGGAGGGTGTGTGCGTAAGTCACTTTTATGGCCGACATCCAATTTCAGCCTACATGCAGCGTACCACGCACCCTACAGTAGTAAAAGAATTTTGTATACTGGCCGATGTCAGGTCACCTAAGGCGGGGGAACTCCCTCATGTAATGAATACCGCTACAGATGAATAGAAGGACATCTACTAAGTCAATAATGAAGTGATTTGGGCATATGGTCTAGTGACATGAAGTTCATTAACGAAAGTCAACTAGTGATAAGCACCCTTTGGGAGACTTCATTGGAGGATTTGGCCTCTGATGTGAGCACAGTGAAAGACGAGCTTACAAAGCTTACTGAACTTTCTTTCCAGCAGTCTTATCACTTTGGTAACTGCAATCATGATGGAAACGCTCACTGTTTCACTGAGACATCTGATGGTTTACACGAAAACAGTAGTTTACCTCAGACCTAGCGAACTTGGAGGAAGGAAGGCTTTTCATAACAGGGATGTTTTAGAAAGACTGAGTGAGGCTCAGTTTTCAGCAGGTACTGCAACTGAATCTTATTTTAACAGCCAAAACGTGAGTAGAGTGGTGAACAAAAGCAACTGGTAAAACAAACACCATACCTGAAGCTAAAATCCCACAGCAGTCACAAAACACATCAGTAGTCATTTGTCAACATGTAGCTGAAACCAGTAAGTGTGTCTTGAACGTTCGACAACTGGAACTTAGTTTGCCAAACTTGTTTTGCAAACTAAGTTCCACTTGTCGAGCATTCAAGACACATTCACTGGTTTCAGCTACACATTGACAAATGACTACTTATTTGTTTTGTGACTGCTGTGGGATTTTGGCTTCAGGTGTGGTGAATCTTATTTTACTAATTGTGGAGGAGACACTGTTTTCAATTTACCTGTTTTGCTTGTCAAGACTTTTTCCTTCTTGCAAATTAGTTGCATGCTATTACAGCATTCAGCAACAGTCCAAGGTCAAATAGGATTGCTAATACTCATTCAGCTATCTAAAAAAAAAAAAACTAAATAAATGTAAAAGTTTTCAACTAGATAAGTTGTTTGCTTGAATGTCTCAAACGGAAAATTGCTCCACAAGGTTTACGAATTAGCAAGTTTCCCAAAGGAATGGATAATAACTGTAAATTTTACAGCTGTTTTTTAGAATGTTTTGACAAATACAGTTTTAGACTGATGGATTTTATTATTTATAGGAATAATTATATTATTTCATGACTTTTTGATGAAACTGATTTAAATAAGAACATTCTGGATGATTTGTTATTTAATAATTATGAAACTAAATTTTTATGATGATTTCAAGAAAGTGGATAAGCAATATGTTATCAAAGATAGTAAGTTTTAAAAAATTAATAGGGATGTTCTACAATTACAAGGATAATGTGGCCTATGTTATCAAATCTAACAAAAAACATAATTACAAAAGGAATATTAGACATTAATTACAATATGACAATTTTTCTACTAACCAACAACCTTACTTCAAGAGGTGGAGTAGGAATGGAGGAAATGATACTCAAAACACGATGGAGGGGATGAGGAATTTGGAAGGGATGAAACCAGATGATACTTCAGAATTTCCCTCACTTAAGTTATCAAAGAATAGCTGAACAGATGGAAAAGATGAGCATGCAAAGACTTCAGAATGCAGAATAGACTGAAGAGCAAGGGAGAGGGGACAGTGAGGAGACTGTGATTAAAAAGGATTTTGGGGGAATTATGTTGTCCCATAAAGCTTTTAATATACTTAATTACAGTCATTTAGATATTTCATGACCCATTTTATCTATTTCAAAAGGGTTTTAAAGCCATCCCTATGAAAAAAAATTGATTTGGTAGATGCCATAATGGAATACAAATTATACACTAGGAGGTTAAAGTTAGTCCTTTTACACAATTCTAGGTGGGACAATTTGAACCACGGTATTCAAGTTTGTAGGAAGAGAAGTATTCTCAACTCAATATTGCACCTTTTGGTTTTAGCTTGCTTTTGAAAAAGGGTGCGAATTAGACATTCAAAAATACGCTGTCTCATACAATGCTAATAAACTGAGTTTGAATTTATCAAATGAAAAAAAAATGAGTTTATTACACAATTTAAGTAAAAATAAAAATATTAGTATTATGAAGCCCGACAAGGGTGGTGGAGTGCCTATATTGGATAGCATAGATTATATTGGTAATATGTTTGACATTTTGCAGGATGATTCTCTTTATTTCACTAGTTCAAATGAAGTGAATATAGTATATAGGAACACTGATTTGTACTTAGAAGACCATATGACACAAGGATTATTGACACCTAAGACATTTAAGTTTCCATCCAACCACACTCCCAGGAATCCAACTATTTTTGGAATCCCAAAAGGATATAACCAACCCTCTATCTACTACCAGCAGTAGCAGCATAAAGGCCAAAAATATTTAAACCTTTTTTTTTTTTTTTTTTTTTTTTTTTTTGTTTACCATTGATGTCAAAGATCTCTTTACAAGTAGTTGAAGGTATGGAAGTTTTCTATGAGTGTCTCTTAAGGTATGACTTTCTCAAAGGAAGTGACATTAATATTACCATGGATTTTATGGAACTAATTTTAGACAACATTTTTGTTTATTATGAAGGGGAAATATATAAGCAGCATAGAGGTGTAGCAATGGGAGCAGCTTGCACTCCCATTTACACCAATTTAGTATTAAGTAATTGGGAACAAAGTTATGTTTTTGTATCAGATGACTCCAAATATTGTAAATCTTAGCTGCATTTCCTTGATGATATTTTTATTTTATGTAGTGGCCCTGAGGACATTGTGGAAGATTTTATTAAATCTTTAAATGAATCAACGTGTTTTAGTTTTACTCATCAATTTAATAGAGAAGACATTACTGTTTTAGATACCATCGTTAGTAATTCAACTGATGGGCTTAAATTGAATATTTATAAAAACTCCATCTTTAGCAACATATATGTGCACCACTACAGTTTTCATCCTTTCACATGTAAGAAACATCTGATAAAAGGACAATGCATCAGACTAGCTAGTTTAGAAAAAGAATATATTTATTTTTATTTTACATTTGTAAAATAAATAAATATATGAACACGTGTATGACATTTCTAGAAAAATGTGTTCATGCTTTTCTTACACATGGTGAAACGTGTAGTATTTGACAGGTTTAAGTTCAGTATTATAGAAAAAATATATATGTCTGAGAGGGGGGATTGGGAAACGAGGCTTGAAAACAGAAAACTTTTTTGCCAACTTAAATTTAACACTACTGCCTCACCAGGGATTAATGAGAATGTTTCCATTATTCCTGTATTAAAACTAAGAGCAGTGAAGCTTTAGAAAAACACAATTATATACACATATATTAAGTTATTATTTTTAATGCCATAAATTTTAAGGATATCAATTTAATATTTTTATTAGCTTAATAGTTTCAACAGGTTTTGGTTCTATAAAACATTTTTAGGATTCAATATTTATATTATTTGTGATGTCACCAAGAATTCATGATTGCTTTTGATTGGTTAGTAAGGTTGTTTGAAAAGAAGACTAGGACATTTGTATAATATGTTCTGATGAAGTCCTGTATGTACCAAGATGAAAACACTTAACAACTGATTCTATGACTTATAATTAAAAGTTTATTTTATATTACATCATTTTGGATCTCCATTAGTCCTGGCTGCATTACACATTTTTTGGTTCTTAGTTTGGTAGTGTGTGAACTCCCATTGTCCTTTGGTTATTGTTTTTTAAAAGCTGTTAAACACTTTGTTCTTACATACTAAATCCAAAAATGAGTCTATTTCAAATGACCTGTTTCATTTCTAGAAGTCTCAGTATAAATGTATTTTTGATAAGGTAATGCATCAATACAAGTTAACAGTCAAGAATCAAAGAAGGGAAAGTTATTAGTGACTAAAATGACTATTATAATAAGAAAGTGTATCCTTATCAGAAGAATTACTGCAACAGACTGAGTTTTGATTTCTCCATGGATTATGTTCATTTTAACAACGTGACTGGTGGCTCTACTGATCAGACTTATCCATACAGTTCATTAAATGGTAATGATTTCTTGGACTTTCTGCCTCTACAAAAGTGGAAAGAATAGCAAATCAGTGTTGACAAAATCCAGCTTATCTGTCCTCAAACTTAGATGAAGTGACATCAACACAGCAGTGGAATAGTAACTGGACTAGGAATTAGTCAGCACAGAGAAGACTAAATGGATTTATTTTGCTCATGGTACTGTCACAGATGAGAAACATGGTTATAAAATTTTTAATTACTGAATCTGTTATGATGAAAATTTTCTTTGTTTAGCAAGGGTTTTACTTCTCTCCCTGCAAAATGCATGACTCTGGTGCATATATTGTTGGATTTTAACATTTTTTGTTGGAGAACTGAATTTGAAAATGTTTTTGCAAAGCCATATGGTAATTGAAAAGTCATTTAAGAGATCTATATTTAACACCCCCCCCCCCATTCATCTTGATTTGCTCCAGTTCCAGATCCAAAGAGAGACAGATTTAAGAAGTTTGGCAGGTGGCATGCCCATGTAATATTATAATCTTACCAATGATCAGTTTAATTTATTTATTGACACGATTACTGGGAAAGCCCGACTTGGTAGGAGCCCATTTTCACTGGAGGCCTGAGGAGAAAAGCTCCAAAGTATTACAAAACATTTTATAAATAATTTTACAGTCTTTAAAAATAAAACCAAACACAAATACAGTTTAATTAATTATCTAAATTAGACATAATATGAAAACATTGGCTAAGAGCAGACACACATTATAGGACAATGATTTAACAGTTAGAGAAATTTTAACTCTTTTATACAGAAATTAAAAGCAAGTTAGTATAATATCAACAGGAACTGTAATACAAAGTGAGAGAACAGCAGGCTTTGGTATATTTAAAGAGAAAGCTAGGGGACATAAATTGATAGAAGTAAGGAAGTGAGTGAAGAAGGGAGAATAAAGAAATGTAAAGTATGAACAGGAATTTGTCCACATATATGGATATAGTTTATCCTGGAATCGAACAAGAACACAGCAAGATTTTGGCTTGGAAGTCTTTCAGAATGGTTTTCAAGGATGGGAGGGTATTGACCTGATGGACAGAGATAAGGAGTTCCAGACCTTAGCAACATGGCACGAGTACACACAATGTCCAGCAGACATGTGGACAGACAGGAGTTTTTGGTCATTGGATTGTGATGACCGACTAGGCACATAGTTGTATAGCATTTAGTGCTGAACAAGCAGATGTATTCTGGCTAATTGCATAAGCTGTAAGAAGCTGTGTATACATTAGTTGATGAGGAAGTTATAATCAATTTAGGCTCTTTTGTGCTATACAATGGAGTGCTCTGAATGGGGCCTTTGCTGCAAATTTAGCAACTTTGTTACAGAATTGCTCAAATTTTTATTTTTGTGATGGCTGAGGATTAGTAACGAGGGCAGCACTACAAAAAAGTGTTGGGAGGAGATAAGCAGTGCCAACTGTAGCTTTAGTTGAGTCAGTGAGAAAGCTTTTGGTTCTATAAAGTATCCCTAGTTTTTGATGAGTTTTTCTTATGCAATTTTGTATATGCAGGTTGAATTTAAGATTATCATCCACTATCATCCCTAATAATTTACTAAAGGAAGCTACTTCAATGACTTAAGCATGATTTTTGAATTACAAAGCCAATTTTCAGTTGCTAATTTTTTTGAGGTGTGCCAAACTGTCAGATGCGCAAATGAGTGTGGAGTCATCTGCATACTGTATTCGGGTGGGCTGTTGTTTGGATGTGTGAAGGGTGCTGGTGTGAACGTTAAAGAGGAGGGACCATGGATATAGCCTTGTGGTACACTGGTGGTGACTGGGAGGTATGGAGAAGATGGAATGCCATTTTACTGACCGATACCTATTGGACAGGTAGCTTTTGAACCACAAAAGGGTGCAATGAGCGATACCTAATGAGGACATTCAAAGGAGAAGTTAGCAGTGACAAATTGAATTGAAGTCTTTACACAAGTCTAGAAATAAGGAGGAGACTAGCTTGGCATTATCTCTAGCTTTATTAACAGTATCTACATATGTTAGGAGTGCAGTGCTATTACTAAGGGAAGGATAGAAGCCATGTTGTGTAGAGGACGGGAGTTCTTCCTGCAGGAGATAGTTTAACAATTGTTTCTGAATACATTTTTCAAGTATTTTGGAGAGGGTAGATAAGATTGCTACAAGGCTACAGTTAGTAATGTCTGTTGAATTTCCACCTTTGTGCAGAAGGATAATATGTAATGTTTCCAAGACTGATACAGAGTAGGCAATGCTATTGGCTGCCATTTTATGGTATTTACTTGGAAGGTCATCAGTTGAAATACAGCACGGCTTGTGTTTTAGAGCAGTTTTATACAGAATATGGGCACAGGTTTGAAGGTAAGAGTGGATGTGGTGATATGTGGCTGCTGAGCAGGAGTTAGGATTAGATGTTGGGGGAATCCTTGGCAACAGATGCTATACTATGAAATACGTTGAACAGTACTGCAGTTTCAAGTGATGACTTATTGGGAGAGGGCTTAGGGTTGCATTTATGGCTGGGATGCAAAACTTCTTTAATGGTTGTCCAGAATTTTTAGGGTTGTGTTTTCATTTATTCTAAAAGTTATTATAGTAGAGTATTTTTGTCTTCATTAATGTGCTTTTTACTACCATTAAGAAGCATTCTGAATTTTAAGATATTGTGGTGGTTTGTATTTTTGCCATTCTTTCCACATTTTTTTTTCTATCCTGCATTAGCTTTTTATTCTTTTTGGATAGTTCAACTCTTGTATTTAGTCTCTTCCTTATAGGAGACTACTTAGGATTTTCAGGAAAGTTGTACAGAATTCATTTACAGCATCATCTAAGAAGGGAAGGATTTATTAGGAAGTTCCAGTTAATAGATGAACATTTCTGGGTTAAACTTGGAAAGGCTGTCTATTGTTTTATAAACATGCTGTTTAAGTGGACGTGTGAGATGTCTGGTTGTGCAGCTTGGGAGATAACCACCAAGAAGAATTTGTACACGAGATGGTTATTTTCTAGAGTCTAACACTAGGATCCAGTCTAAAAGGGAATTTGATATCTTGCTATGATATGTGGAGCTATTAATTACTTGTGAGAAACCAAATAAGTTCACAGTAGATGTAGGAGAGTTCGAGTTTATGTCCAACCAACTGAAATTCACATCACCTAGTAGTACTATTTATTTTGGAATTGTTATGGATATCTAATGTAGGATATCTTCTAGTATAGCTGTAATATCGCCAGGAGGAATGTAAGTAACAGTAATAACTATCTGTTTATAGTTGTTTAATTTCAGGAAAGTTATAAGAAGCTCTGCTGAATTGAATTTTGGTACTGATTTATTGTAGGGGGAATGCAGTAGTTGTTGAGAAATATTAAAACAATATAACCACGTTTGTAATTTATACGGTCATTACTGATTAGGATATAGCTGGAAGGTGTAATTTCAGAATTGTTTATGTTGGGGTTAAGCCAAGTTTCAGTTACAGTGAGAATATCAGGCTTATGTTGAGTATTCCAGGCATATAGATCAGCAATTTTGTTATGCTTTTAACATTTATGGCAGCAAAAGTCAGATCACCAAGGTTGGGGGTTGACCACTGTAGGATTACAGTAGTGTGTGGAAGAGAATTGTCTTAATGTTCGTTGTGACAGGTAGGGCCAGGATTAGGGTGAATGTCTCCTCCTAGAAGAATTTTAGTATATTGGGGAATTACTGAGACTCATTTTTGGAGAGTATTCTACCTAATTTTGTACTGGTATGAGATGAAATGGAGTTGGTCTATATTCGGAGTAAAGATGAGGGGTGTCATTAAATAGGTTTGGCATGATGTGTGGAGAGTGCAACAAGTATGAATAGGTGGTTAGGACAGAGTTGAAGATGTGTTGAGTGCTATTATAGAGTCGATGTAGGATGAAAGATGGCCCAGTAGCAGGAGAAGAACAGAGTACAAGCTGAGTAGTAGCATAATTAAGTAAGGGTATCTGTATGTTACAGTTGGCAGGTAGTAAGGAAGTAGGGATCAAGAAGGAAAAATTATAGATAAAGGATAATAGTTTATTTAGTGGTGGTGGAGTCTGAAAGCTGATACAGGGTAGGTAGGAAAGTAGTTTCTATGAAGGAAGAGAGTTAGGTTGCCCTTGTATCTTTTCCAGAATGTAAGTAATGGGAGTGTTTAAAATGCTAGAGAGTACAAATGATGATTTGCAAGGGAAAAGTAGAAGATATAATGTAGATATGTGCTGTTAGATTGGGGTGCGACTTTGAAGGTATATAGTACAAACCAGTGTAAGAGAAATAAAGATAGTTGGAAATGGTGCTAAAAGATTAAATGGAAGTTGGGAATTAAGTAAAAAGAAACAGAAATATTTGCATGACAGTAGTGAGGTTGTTTGGAAGGGCTATGGAATAGGAGTCACAAGTGTAGTGTGTGTGTGTGTGTAGGAAGTATAATAGGAGAGTAAGACAGGTGGGTGGGAATTGCGGGTAGGGTAACAGGCTTCCATTCTCAGGTCCAAGCATAACAGAGTAATCAGTTTATAGGCAACAGAAAGCAATTAGCAAGGAGGTAACAAGTTGAAAAAGTTAAGTATGTTTCTTTAAATAGTTAACTTAGATTTCAAGCTGAAAAGATTAAGTGATTTTTGGTCCCTTCCTACTACAGAGTATTCAACATCCTTTGTTTTTACTGATTTTTTTACTTCTGGTGAAGATCGAGTTTGGGACAAAAGCATTCAAACATTTAATATTAGCCTATGGAGTCCATGGGTTTGTTAGAGGCTTCATTGACTGTTGTGATTACAGTGGCAGAGTGAAGTTCAAACAGGTTTTAAAAGCTGTTTTAAATAAACAGGCAACTGGCCACCAAACCAAGAAAAACTTTAATCAACTCTAGCGTCTCAGCATATAAGCCTTCAAGGAGTAAACCTAATTGCTGTAAAGCAGTATACATACACATAAAACACGTGATCAATAAATCAATTAAAATTAAATCAAGTACTTCCAATTACATTCCGAATTTAAGCCCGAAGGCATTAAAGTACCATATTTTAAAATATAAAGTTCCCTTATGTAATAGTTTATCTTTAAGTAAAACATCTTCTCCAAACCAAAATACCACCTGCTCCAGAATAGCACCCTGTAAACCTGAAAAATCACCCTGATGATATTGTTTAAAATGCAAGGCAATGGGGCTATCAAGTCGTTGTTTCTTCATGTCGCTAATGTGCTCCTGCATCCTCTATTTAAAAGCTCTTTTACTTTCTCCTATATAAAAAAAGTTGCAGGGACATTGAAGGGCATAAATAATACCTTCAGTATTGCATATAAACATATTCACAGGTTTAAATTTTACATTATTAATTCTAAAAAAAAGAACCTACAATAAACTGACAGATAAAACAAAACCTCAAGTAAAACTACCTACTGAGGAAGGATGCCTACAAACAAGCACAACAGGGGACACAAAACAGCTATGGACCAACATATTCCCCAAACTTCTACAATGTTTATAGGAAATGAAAGGGATCTTGTTTAATATTAATGTTCATGATTCCTTAATAACAAAATCCAAATAATATCAAAGTAAATCAATTAAATTTTCACTAAAAATGCTATAAGTTGTGTGAAAAAGTGAAAGGCTGCCAGCCAAGCCAGATAGAATCTTGTAAATAACTATGTGATTTGTAAATATTAATATAATCCACAGGCTGGTTTTACAAACGTAAAAGAGAACTATACGTTATGATTAAACTATATGTTGTACTGAGCTTCAAAAATGTAACCACAGTGCACTCTGCTGGAAGAAAGCTGATAAGTCAAGCATTATATGACTGTTTTATTTGAAACTCGAAGCCATGATGTCTGGACCAGCAAATTCTTTCTATTGTTTTGAGACCAGAGTTAATTGCTAGATTATAATGTCTTTTACCGCTGTGGCTTTCTGCAGGTGCACATTACAAAAAGAAATGTAAATTTTGAGTTTCTGGTGGTGGAATGAGGAAGTACAGGAGACTATACAGAGAAAGAGGTTGGTGAAGAAGTGGGATTGTCAGAGAGATGAAAGTAGACAGGAGTATAAGGAGATGAGGTGCATGGTAAACAGAGAGGTGGCAAAGGCTAAGTTTAAGGCATATAGACAGTTGTATGAAAAGTTGGACACTAAGGAGGGAGAAAAGGACCTATACCGATTGGCTAGACAGAGGGACCAAGCTAGGAAAGATGTGCAGCAGGTAAGGGTGATAAAGGATAATGAGGGAAACATACTCACTAGTGAGGAGAATGTGTTGAATAGATGGAAAGAGTACTTTAAGGGGCTGATGAATGAAGAGAATGAGAGAGAGAGAAGGCTGGATGATGTGGGGATAGTGAATCAGGAAGTGCAATGGATTAGCAAGGCGGAAGTAAGGATAGCTATGAAGAGGATGAAGAATGGAAAGGCTGTTGGTCCAGATGACATACCTGTGGAAACTTGGAGGTGTTTAGGAGAAATGGCAGTGGAATTTCTAACCAGATTGTTTAATGAAATCATGGAAAGTGAGAGGATGCCTGAGGAGTGGAGAAAAAGTGTTTTGGTACAGATTTTTAAGAATAAGGGTGATGTGCAGAGCTGTAGTAACTTACAGAGGGATAAAACTGATCAGTCACAGCATAAAATTATGCAAAAGAGTAGTGGAAGCTAGGTTAAGAAGGGAGATAATGATTAGTGATCAGCAGTATGGTTTCATGCCAGGAAAGAGCACTACAGATGCAATGTTTGCTCTGAGAGTGTTGATGGAGAAGTACAGAGAAGGTCAGAAGGAGTTGCATTGTGTCTTTGTGGACTTAGAGAAAGCATATGACAGGGTGCCTAGAGAGGAGTTGTGGTATTGTATGAGGAAGTCGGGAGTGGTAGAGAAGTATGTAAGAGTGGTACAGGATATGTACAAGGGTAATGTGACAGTGGTGAGATCTGCAATGGGAGTGACAGATGCGTTTAAGGTGGAGGTGGGATTACATCAAGGATCAGCTCTGAGCCCTTTCTTATTTGCACTGGTGATGGACAGGTTGACAGACGAGATCAGCCAGGAGTCCCCGTGGACTATGCTGTTTGCAGATGACTGTGATATATAGTGAGAGTGGGGAACAGGTTGAAAGATATGCTCTAGAGAGGAGAGGAGAGGAATGAAGGTCAGCAGGACTAAGACAGAATACATGTGTGTGAATGAAAGGGAGGATAGAGGAATGGTGAGGATGCAGGGAGTAGAGCTGGCGAAGGTGGATGAGTTTAAATACTTGGGATCAACAGTTAATAGTAATGGTGGGTGTGGAAGATAGGTGAAGAAGAGAGTACTGGCAGGGTGGAGTGGGTGGAGAAGAGTGTCAGGAGTGATTTGTGACAGATGAGTAGCAGTAAGAGTGAAAGGGAAGGTCTACAAAAGGGTGGTGAGACCAGTTATGTTATATGGGTTGGAGACAGTGGCATTGACAAAAAGGCAGGAGTGAGAGTTGGATGTGGCAGAATTAAAGATGTTAAGATTTGCACTGGGTGTGACGAGGGTAGACAGGATTAGGAATAAGTTATTGGAGGGTCAGCCCAGGTTGGACAGTTTGGAGACAAAGCCGGAGAATGGTTTGGACATGTGCTGAGGAGGGATGCTAGGTTTACTGGGAAAAGGAGGTTGTTAAGGATTAAGCTGCCAGGTAAGAGGAAAAGCGGAAGGCCTAAGATAAGGTTTATGGATGTGGTTAGAGAGGACATGAAGTTGGTTGGTGTGACAGAGCAAGATGCAGAGGACAGGAAGAAATGGGAACATGCGATCCACTGTGGTGCCCCCTAACTAGGAAAAGCCGAAAGAAGAAGAAGAAGTTAACCTGGGAAGCTAAATCAGAACTGTTAAAAATGATGTAATCTAAAATGAGTCAGCAGGGATGTAGTATCAATTTAAGACTTTCTCATAGAGAGAGAGAGAGAGAGAGAGAGAGAAATTAGAGCATTTTGGATTTTGTCTGAACCTGAACACATCTACTCACCAGCATTTTGCCTTTTCTCTGTATGCATACAAGTTATTTACAGCATTGTTTCTCTTAGAAATAGATACAAAATATTAAGTTTAGTCTAGCTGTTTTCTGTACTTACATCAGACTATTCTACAGTATTATTTTAAGCATTTTCCTGTGTCTGAACTCTTGACTAGCACTTTGTTGAGATTTGTCTTGTGTTTTTATTATTTATTAAATATTTTTAAATCTTTCAATTGTGGCTGTTTTGTGTAGGGATAATTTAAGCTCTAGGGTACATTGCATGTATATAGTGATACTGTACAAAGCCACTCCAATAAGCCTTGCTGTTCATCACACTAACTGGATAATATTGCACAGTAAAATTGGACATCCTTTGGTAAGGGCCTTAAAGTAGCTGATATTAGTGGTTAGTGGCAGTCATTTCTACCTTATAGCCTGGGTAGAAAAGGAAGCATAGCTGGAGAACCTGTGCCAGCCTTCCCCAGGAGTGTGTGTGTGTGTGTGTCTGTGTGTGTCTGTGTGTGTCAGCTACTTGGGCAGGGACATGAAGCACAGGTTGGACAGAGAGGGTGCTGGAGGTTTTAGCTTAACACTAGGTGGAGATATGTACCCTATAGATGTGCCAGTGGGGAGTCCTACTGAGGATCTGGTGAGAAAGAGAGAAACCAGCCCTGGACTGACTGTGATCTCTGTGTGCTCTTAAGGGAAACTGTACTTTACTGTGTGTTTACTTGTTAACCTTCCCAATGTGCATGCCCCTCACTGGTGCTAGTGGTGAGGATTGAGGCTCCTTGATTACTGGGCCAGTGTAAGGGCATCACATATTAATTGGTTGGCAGTGGTGGGATATCCACACTACATATTAATTGTTTGACTGTGGTGAGTTAGCCACATCACATATTAAATGGCTTTTAGTGGTATGGATAGTGAGTTCCTTTAGCTTGTGTACAGTAATCACCGAAGGTGTTTTTGTACTCTAAATCAGCCACGCAGTGAATATTCAGATCACAATTGTTTTATTTATTTTGTTAGCTTAGTTAGTCGGGGAGAGCAGGCAAGCATGTCAGCAGAGGAGTACAGCAAGCTGACAAGGAGCCAGTTGGCTGAGATGTGCCAGGCTAAAGGACTGATGCATGAAAACCTGACTAAGGCAGACATGATTGCAGCTTTGGTCACAGCTGCATCAGAAAACAGCAATCAGGAAGACGATCAGACTGGCCGGGGAGGTATGCAACATTCAGAGAATGGATAGCTCAACCTTTCTGTAGAGGACTTAAAAATCCATCTTGAGCTAAAGAAACTAGAGTTGCAGGCAAAGTGTTTGGAAACAGAATCAGCAGAGACACCGATGTCTACAGGCTGAGAAGAATGAGAAACTGCTATGCCTGGAAGCTGAGGAGAGGGAGAGGCAGCATGAAAAGGAGATGCTGACTCTTTGCCAGAGTCATGGAGGTAACAGGGAAGGCAGTAACTGGACCCCAGAAGCACAAAAGGTCAGAAAATTTCTTCCTCAGTTTACAGAGGGGGATAATTTTGATAGTTTCATTCATATGTTTGAGAGGGTATGTAAACAGTATGATGTGGACCAAAGGCTCTGGGTACAGTTTCTGATCCGTTTACGCCATGGTAAAGCTGTAAATGTAGTTTCCAAATTATCTGACATTGACTGTTTTAACTATAATGCTGTTAAGAATTGTTTGTTAGAATATTTTAAGCCAACACCTGAAGCTTATAGGAAAAAGTTTTGTGAGCAGATACAAGGCAGATGAAAGTGTGTGTGACTATGTCGCTGAAAAGATCACTTACTTTCATAGGTGGGTGAGTGGATGTCAGGTCATCACTTCTGAAGGACTGGCAGACCTTTTGGTGAGGGAACAAGCCCTTAGCACTTTGCCTGAGGACATGAGGATCTGGTTAGCTGATAGAAAATGTGCTGCTTCAGATGAGTTGGGGAAGAAGGGAAACCTATACCTAGCAAGCAGGGCATCCCTGCCCAGGAATGGGACCCCCAGTACTGCTCATGGGTCAAAAGGAACCCATGGTGGCCAGCCCAGACAGCCTCAACAGAATCTGCCAGCAGCAGGGGAAGACACTAGTCCATGTACATGTCCAGGACCTAGGGTTGAATGTTTTGAATGCAAACAGTGGGGCCATGTGGCATACAGATGTCCACAGAGGCAGGGTGGGGAACAAAAGTTAAGGGAGCCAGTAAGTGGGAAGGACAAAATGCCAACAGTAGGTTGTCTTAAGACAACAAGAGTACCAAACTCCCACCAGAGGTTGTATCCTATCATAGTGAATGGCAAAGAGGCCATTGCTAAGAGAGAGACAGCCTCTGACTACTACTGTAAAGCCTGCAATGGTTACAGAGAAGCATTACTTTGCCTGGGTAGTCTACTCCAGTCAGAGCTTTAGAAAGGATCCCATTCTAAATACTTTGGCTAGGGTTCACCTTGACTGGGAGGGTGGAAAAGGAAGCCAGCAAGTAGGTGTGTTTGAGGATATCCCTGCAGATGTCCTGAGAGGGAATGATTCTGATAAGGCAGTACCATGTGTTTGTGCAGTTATACACAGTTGGGCTTGGAGACAAGCATGTGGGTCTGGTAGCCTGGGAGAGACCCAGACAGACTGCATACTTACAGCCAGGAATGGTGAGGTGGTTACTTCAGGAAGGGAGCTACCCTGTAGCAGTGAGACTGAAGGTGATCCACAGCTGCTTGTGGGAACTGATGCTCCCTTGGACAGAGGGATTGCAAGGGTAGAGGTGAGTAGTAGTACCCAGGCTGATAGTGAGGCACCTCTGTCAGAGGATCCCAGACTTCCTGTGGAAGGGGAGCTGGGAAGGGTTACAAAGACAGAGTTGAGACAGGCTCAGCTCTCAAACCCTACATTACAAGGCCTGAGGCAAGTTGCTAGTGAGGCACCTGATTCTCAAGGGAAGGGGGAATCTGTATACTGTGGCAAAGGGTTACTGTACAGAGAGTGGACCCCTGAGGGAGGGCTAGAAGGTGAGAGAATGCAGCAGTTGGTAGTGCCTAGGGCCTACCTTCTGGTCTTCTAGCCATAGCTCATGATATTCCCTTTGCAGGTCATATGGGCATAAAACGTACAAAGACACGTATTATGCAGAACTTCTATTGGACTGGAATTTCCAGAGATGTAACAGGGTACTGCAGGACCTGTGAGCAGTGCCAAAAGGTAGGCAAGGCAGGAGACAAGGTGAAAGCTCCTTTGATGCCTTTGCCAGTGATTGAGGAACCATTTCAGAGGGTAGCTGTGGATATTGTGGGGCCTCTGAGTAACCCAAGTTCCACAGAGAAAAAGTGGTAGTAGATTATGCTACAAGATACCCTGAGACAGTGGCTTTATCCTTCATTGAGGCAGAAAAAGTGGCAAATGCTTTGTGAGAGATTTTCAGCAGGGTAAGTTTCCAAAAAGAAATACTGACTGACAGAGGTGCCAATTTCATGTCAGACCTGCTGGCTTGTCTGTAAAAGGATTGTGGAGTGAAGCACATGAAGACCACTCCCTACTATCCCCAGACTAATGGTCTTGTTGAGAGGTTCAATTCTACACTCAAGTCCATGCTACTGGCATTTGCAGATCAGTTTAAGAGGGAATGGGACAAATAGTTGCCCCATCTGTTGTATGCCGAGAGAGAGGTTCCCCAGGAATCCACAGGTTTTTCACCCTTTGAGTTACTGTATGGGCATAGAGTGAGGGGACCTCTAGATTTAATTCATGATGAGTGGGAAGGTGTGTGTGAATCTCACAAGGAGTCTGTTGTGGCAGACTTTCCTAAACCTCAGGACAAGGTTCAGGGAACTCATGGGCTTGGCCCAGAAGAACCTGGCAGTAGCACAACAGCAGAAAAAGGTCTGGTATGACAGGAATGCTTGAGCTAGAGAGTATGCTGTAGGGCAGCAGGTAATGATTTTCATTCCTGTCAGACACAACAACCTGCAAGCAGCCTGGAAGGGACCCTACAGGGTGGTAAGAAAGGTAAGTGATGTTAACTATATGGTAGAACTGCTAGGTAGGAGCACAGATTGTACCATGTTAACATGATGAAACCTTACCATAATAGGGAGGCCCTTGTGGTATTTGTAGAGGATTGCAGGAGGATTCTGAGGGAGGTCTGGTGACTGATCTCCTCAGTGAGGCTCGAACTGACATCTCAGTGAAAGGGGTAGCAATGTCCCAGCAGCTATCTCCTACCCAGGTTTGAGAAATCTGAGCAGTGTTACAGCAGTATGGGGACATGTTAACTGTGGGAAACCAGGGTGCATCCACCTGGTACAGCACCAGGTGGATACAGGACCCTAAAGGCCCATCAGGCAGCCCCTTATAGGGTGCCTGAGAGAGTCCAACAGATTCTGAGGAAGGAGATACAGGAAATGTTGGAACTAGGGATAATTCGAGTCCAACAGTCCTTGGGCCTCCCCAGTTGTACTGGTGCCAAAGAAGGATGGCAGCACCAGGTTGTGTGTGGACTTGAGGAAATTAAATAGTCGCACAGAGTCAGCTGCTTACCCCATGCCTAGGACAGATGAGACCCTAGAGCAGCTGGGTGGGGCTAAGTATCTTACCACTATTGATCTTACCAAAGTTTACTGGCAGGTGCCCTTGACTCCCAGTGCTAGAGAAAGGTCAGCCTTTGTGACTCCTTTTGGCTTGTAGGAGTACACAAAGATGCCCTTTGGGATGGAAAATGCCCCAGAGACTTTCCAGAAGCTGGTAGATCATATCCTAGCAGGATGGTTTGCCCTTGCTTAACTAGATGATATTGCCATCTACAGCCATTCCTGGCAAGAACATCTTCAACATGTCAGGGAGGTGCTGGGTAGACTACAAACGGCAGGGTTGACCATTAAGCCCAACAAATGTCAGGTGGATATGGCAGAGGTCTACTACCTGGGACAGAGTGGGGAGTGTTAAGATCAGGCCAGAACCTGGAAAAGTGAAGCCATTCAGGCATGGCCTGCACATGTTACCAAAAAGCAGGTGAAGGCATTCTTAGGGACAGCAGGGTACTACAGAAAGTTTGTTCCTAGTTATAGTACCATAGCTGCTCCCCTCACAGACCTGACAAGGAAGAACAGGCCAGATAAGGTGTTGTGGACCACAGCATGTGAGCAGGCATTCCAGAAACAAAGAAGCTTTGGGAAGACCCCCCCCCCCCAAGTGTTAGCCAGTCCAGATTACAGCAAATAAGTTGTTGTGCAAGTGGATGCTTTAAACCATGGGGAGGGGGCTGTACTTGGCCATATTACTTCAGAAGAAGAGCACCCAGCGTTTTATCTCAGTCGTAGGCTCCAACCCACGGAGGAATGCTACGCAGCTGTAGAAAAGGAATGTTTAGCCATAGTGTGGGCACTGCAGAAACTTTAGCCTTATCTGTATGGAAGGAAATTCACTGTAGTTAAAGATCACAATCCCCTAACATGGTTACACCGAGACAGCCAGCAAAATGCTAAGTTGCTAAGATGGAACCTAGGGTTGCAAGCATGTATGTCAGTGTCATATTAATATAATCCACAGGCTGGTTTTACAAATGTAAGAGAGAACTATATGTTGTACTGAGCTTCAAAAATGTAACCACTCTGCTGGAAGAAAGCTGATAAGTCAAGCATTGTATGACTGTTTGATCTGAAACTCGGAGCCGTGATGTCTGGACCAGCAAATCCTTTCTATTGTTTTGAAACCAGAGTTAATTGCTAGATTTTACATGTATAATCTAATTTACTGCTGTGGCTTCCTGCAGGTGCACATTACAAAAAGAAATGTAAATTTTGAGTTTCTGTTAGCCTGGGAAGCTAAATCAGAACTGCTAAGAATGATGTCATCTAAAATGAGTCAGCAGGGATGTATTATCAATTTAAGACTTTCTCAGAGAGAGAGAGAATTAGAGCATTTTGGATTTTGTCTGAACCTGAACACAACTACTCATCAGAATTCTGCCTTTGCTCTGCATGTACGCAAGTTATTTACAACAGTGTTTCTCTTAGAAATAGATAAAAATATTAAGTTTAGTCTAGCTGTTTTCTATATTTATGTCAGACTATTCGACTGTATTATTTTAAGCATTTTCCTGTGTATGAACTCTTGACTAGCACTGCGTTGAATTGAGATTTGTCTTGTGTTTTTATTTATTATTAAATATTTTTAAACCTTTCAGCCGTGGTTGTTTTCTCTAGAGATAATTTAAACTCTGGAGTACATTACATGTATATAGTAATACTGTACAAAGCCACTCCAATAAGCCTCACTGTTCATCACACTAACTGGATAATATTGCACAATAAAATTGGACACCTTTTGGTAAGGGCCGTATTAGTAGCTGAGGTTAGTGGTTGGTGGCAGTGACTTCTACCTTATAGCCTGGGCAGAGAAAGGGGCATAGCTGGAGAACCTGTGCCAGCCTTCCCTAGGAGTGTCTGTGTGTTTGTATATAACTCGCATCTCAAAGTGTGTGTGTGTGTCAGCTACTTGGGTGGGGACATGAAGCACTGGTTGGACAGAGCAGGTGCTGGGGGGTTTTAGCTTGACCACTAGGCTGAAACCTGTACCCTATAGCTGTGCCAGTGGGAAGTCTTATTGGGGATCTGGAGAGAAAGGGAGAAACCAGCCCCAGACTGATTGTGATCTCTGTGTGCTCTTAAGGGAAATTGTACGTCACTGTGTGTGTACTTGTTATCCTTCCCAATGTGCATGCCCCTCACTGGTGCTAGTGGTGAGTATTGAGGCTCCTTGATTACTGGGCTAGTGCACGGGCGTCACAAGTTGTAATAAAATATACCTTTCCTTTTATCTGTCTCATCATCAGCTAAAGAGACACTATTGGTGGTGGTAATTGATCTAACATAGTGATTTAAATACATATGGCCACTATGTTGTTCTCCCACAGCATTTCGAAAAGATACCTCAGCATACCCCCTAGTTATAAACATCTGAACAGTCCTCTTAACTTAATTAGAAAAATCTAGTTCATTATTCCATAAGCTACATGAACGTAGATTCCTAACAAGCCAAAGAAGAAATTAAGTAAGGGGATGACAACTATCCCCATGTAGGTACTGCCCACCATCCAGAAATTTCCTATATACACATTTCTTATTTACCCACTATTCAAGTCCTGGAACTTTAAATCCAAAAAGTACCTTGTTCCCCATATTGTAAACCATCAAAAACTAAATTATATCTATTATTTTGTAAATCCCCAACAAAATTTATAACTTCATTATAACCATCCCAGCAAACAGAAATCAAATCATCAATATATCTAAAGTAATAAATAACATTTTTGCTCAAATTCATGATTATACAAATATTCAATTTCAAACAGAGCCATCATCAAATTAACACACACACAGGGATTAAACAGCTTCCCCATTGCTGTACCCTTAATCTGGTGGTACATATCATCAAGAACAAAAAAAGACAAAAATGTACCAACTCAATTACATACCTAGAAAAGGGACAATCACCCAAAAAATACTGCAACACCAGAGGACCTCCTAAGTTTAGAAATCCTAGTGAAAAATGAGAAGCATCTCTGATATACTGGGGATGTTTAACAAAAGGAAGAAGGTACTTGTGTAGAAAAAGTCTAATATTAAGTAAAAATATTTACAGGCTGAAACAATTGGACAGCCAGGGGGATTTGTAAGAATTTCAAGAACTTTAGGCAAACAGTAAAAACTAGCAATATTACAACCTTTCACACTAAACCTTTTTTTTACATCATCTTTCGTAAAACAGCCTAACCTATAAACCTTATTCAATAATTCCTTATACTGTATCAAAACTCCCTGATAATCTTCTTTATTAGTTTTCATAAACAGTTTCTTCCCTCAGATGTTCATAGCATATTTGCATATACTGTTTACAATGCATAACTATTTTATTACCCTTATCCACTGGATTTCGCACATTTCAAATAAATCTTGTAAAGCACACCATTCAGCTTTAGTCAAATATTTGTGAATCTGATGCTTCTTACACAAAGCCTTCATAAGATTTTTCCACTGCATAATTAAACATTGCAGAAAATTGCTGTATGTATGCGTTACTAAATGGTGGTATAAAATTATTTTTGTGTTTAATATTCACAACAGGCACATCAGAATTACATGAATAAAATCCATCCTCCAAACCATCAACAGTAACATCATGTGTACTATCAGAAATATTCAAAACATTACAAGTTTTGGCACAAGCATTATTTCTACTAGGAGAAAAAAAATGAATTAAATGAAAATTTATAAATTAACTGAAATATTTCACTTTTCAACACATGCAAATGAAGTAAAGCGGTTGGAACAAATTTTAGTCAAATTCAAAACAGCTAATTTTTCATTACTCAGTTCATGTCCAGATAAATTAATCACCACAGAATCCAAATCCACTTCCTCCACATTCACATGTGCATTTAATGTTTGAAACAAAATTACTGCCATGTACCTTTCTTATATTTATGTTGTGACTGTCCTTCTGTAGCTGTTGTACTAATGTAATGGCTGGCATTTCTCCTCCACTTCCTGCTATTATCTGGTTGTGTATTCCTGCCACTGAAGTTACAAAACCATTGCTTGTGAACTGCCATATTTGTGCTGGTGGGAGAGGAGGAGAAGCATTTTCATCGCTTTCCCATTCTGCAGTGTAACCGGTTCCTTTCAAAGAGACAAATGACACCATCTGCTACTTTTTAAGACCTTCGTTGTGACGTATGTGCATTCCTTGTTGACGAGCCTTCTGATTAGTCTTTCACAAAAAGGCACTACCATTATTGTGGTCACGGAGGTCTCTATCTTCACTTTCTTCCTTTCCAATAAATCCTATTCATGAGACTTTAACTTATCATTAATGTCCCCCAACAATGTATCCAAATGAGAGGCATTCAATTGAACAGTCAATTCAGTACTTACTGCATGTATTACTTCCCTCATTTTACAATGTTTTAATAAATCCCGTTCAATCAGAATATTTACCTACTCCACAGAAGAGCGGTGTGCAGCAGCTATCCAATGGGTATGGAAACTTTTTTCTTCATAAGTCAAATCAAAGGGGTAATAGGGCTCTTGAAAGCTCTCATGCTCCTCGGGGTCACATCCAGTTCCAGGTAGCATTTTAGACAAAGAACATTAAAATGTACACTGGTTTCATTAAATAGAAGATGTTTCAATTTATCACATAAATCCTGTGTTTCCACAGAAAGACTCACAGTAGTATGCTGACCCACTGATAAAAATGGATTATCCATTCTTCGGTTTCTTTCCTCCACATATCTGTCCCGAAATTTAGATGACATATCTCCACTTCTAAAGCCATTTTGGTCATCAGAATGTAGAATATAACTCTCCATGGTCCACTGAGAAAAAGCAGCCCCTTCATCACAGAAAATCCACAGAATACTGCAAGAGGGACATAAAATACAAACAAAACTAAAAAAACCCCAAATAAATAGAAAACATTCAACAGGCCAACAAACCAAGGAAAACTTTAATGAACTCTACCGCCTCGGCATGCAAGACTTCAAGGAATAAAACCTAACTGTTGTAAAAACAGTATAAACACATGATCAATAAATCACTTAACAAAATTAAATTAAATCAAGTACTTCCAATTACATTCCAAATTCAAACCCAAAGGCATTAAAATACCATGCTTCAAAATATAAACAGTTTCCTTATGTAACAGTTTGCCTTTAAGTAAAACATCTTCCCCAAACGTAACTTCCACCCGCTCCAGAAAATACAGTTGTGTACACTTACCATAAATGTAGATGTTCGAGTGTATTCACTGTTGCAGTCATCACATTTGGGTTATCTGCTTGCAGTAGCCCTCAGTCAGCCTGATTAACAATGTCTTGGGTCCTGAGTCGGTTGCTGTCCCTTCTTCCGTGAAGTCAGGTAGTCAGGGGTATAAAACATGCAGCCGACACCATTACATCAGTTTTTCTTGCCCCAGATGTCAGGTGCCACCCTAATGGGAAGCAATTAAATCTATAAATATACAAGGTTATACCTCCAACAAAAAAGCAAATAACCAAAAGCTTCTGAGCATAGTAAAGGAGAGTAGAGGTATAGCCAAAAGAAGTAAGGGGGCTGGAGGGAGGGTAACCAGGACTGCAACAGTGAATACACTCGAACATCTACATTTATGGTAAGTGTACACAACTGTACTATGTTCTTCGTGTTTCACTGTTGCAATCATCATATTTAGGTAGATTCCCAAAGCTAAGGATGGGAGAAGGAATTTAGATAGCATTAGGACCAGCTATAAGGCCCTGCAAGTCTGCAGTGGCAAAGCCAGCTCTGGATTTAGAGAAAACTGGCAGATGGAAATGCTTGGTGAAGGTATGTACAGAACTCCAGGTAGCAGCTTCTAGGATGTCCCTGGTAGGGACGCCTCTGAGAAAGGCTGTAGAGGTAGATGCAGCCCTGGTTGACTGGGGTCTGATCCCCTGTGGGACAGGTTTTCCATGGTGCTTGTAGCAGAAATTAATGCAATGGCCTATCCATTTGGAAATGGTTTGCTTTGAAATAGCCTTCCCTTTTGCCCCTGTAGCAAATGCCACCAGCAGTTGGTCAGATTTCCTTTGAGGTTTAGTCCTGTCCAAGTAGAATCTAAGTTGTCTGTGCACATCTAAGGAGTGCAGTATCCGTTCCCCTTTGTTCTGTGGATTAGGAAAGAAGGTTGGCAAATGAATGGACTAATTAAGGGCCACACTGGATACCACCTTGGGCATGAAGGCGGGATTGGTCCAGAGGGACACCCTGTCTGCATGAAAGATGATGAAAGGCTCCACTGCCATGAGGGCCTGTAATTCAGATACCCTTCTTGCTGAAGTGATTGCTAAAAGGAAAGCTGTTTCCAAGAAAGGGATTTTAAGTCTGCAGTAGCAGCTGGCTCAAAAGGAGGAAGACTGAGTTTCTCCAATACAAAGTTAAGGACCCAGGCTGGAGTTGGAGGCCTTCTGGGTGGTCTTAGATTTTTGGGCCCTCTGAGGAACTGCTTGAGCAGTGGATGAGAGAAGAGGGGAGGTTCTGTGTTATAATGAGCTGAAATGGCTGAAGCGTGAATCTTGATGGAGGAGAAAGACAGGCCCTTGTGAAGCATCTCAGTTAAGTATTGTAAAATCTGAGGTAAGTTGGGCACTGCTGTGCTCATCCCTTGAGATTGGTTCCAGGCACAGAACCTTTTCCATTTTTCAGCATAAGATTTTCTAGTACTAGGCCTCCTTGCCTCTAAAATGATATCCATCACTGGTTTACTGTGGGATGGTAAAGGAGAGATTAGGTAATTAGCCAGGCTGCTAAGTTCAGAGTTTGAAGCTGTGGGTGCAGAATCTGGTTGTCCTGCTGAGACAATAGAGTAGGAGTCTGAGGCAGGTGCCATGGGGCCAACAGTGACACACTGCACAGGAGGGGGTAGCAGTGTTGGCGAGGCCAGTCTGGTATAATCAAAATCATCCTTGGTTTGTCTTGTTTGATATTTAGTAGTACTTTGGAGAGCAGAGGCAGAGGAGGAAAGGCGTAAACTGTTTTTCCAGCTGAAGGACAGAGCATCCACTTTCTAAGCTTGTTTGTGGAGAGTCCTTGTGCAAAATATGTCCAATTGATAGTTCTGGGGGGAGGCAAACAGGTCTATATCTGGGCTCCCCCATTTGTCAACATGTTGAAAATCCTTGGTTCCAGTTTCCACTCGTGTGGGTCCATGAGGTTTCTGCTTAGTTCATCTGCCAGTGTATTTAGTTTTCCTGACAGGAATTGAGCTTGTAGATGCACTTGGTAGCTCAGGGCTGTGTTCCACAATGCCATGGCTAGTCCGCAGAGGGGGTAAGAATGTGAACCCCCCTGCTTGTTTATGTACCACATAACAGTGGCGTTGTCCGTCTTTACCATTAATTGTCCTGGAAGAATGCGGTCCTTGAAGGCTGTCAGAGCATTCTGTACAGCTAACATTTCTTTTTGATTGATATGCAGGTGCATTTGACTTGGGTTCCATTTGCCCTGAATGCACTTCCCTGCCAGGTGAGCCCCCCCATGCATAGTCTGATGCATCTGTTGTTAGGGTTTGGGCGGCAGGGGGTAGTGAGAATGGTAGTCCCTTGTTTTGGTGGCAGGCCTCTGCCCACCAAAGAAACTCTAGGTGTAGGCAAGGTATGATAGGAATCATTGCTTCTAGATCCTGAGAATGTTGACACCATAGGCTTTTCAGATACCATTGTAGTTTCCTCATATGTAGTCTTGCATATGGAATTAGAAGAATGCAGGAGGCCATAAACCCCAAGGCTTGTAGTATTTGCCTTGCAGACAGCAGGGTTTTTGTGGCCACTTGTTTGAAGTAGATTGTCAAATGAATGTGTTTCTCTGGTGTGAGGAAAGCCATCTGGGAAGTTGTATTCAAGCTTGCTCCTAGGAATATAATTTGTTGACAGGGTACCAGGTGTGATTTCTTTTCGTTTATGGTGTACTCCAGACAAGTTAACACCCTTTGTACAAAGGCCAGATGATTCAAAAGTATGTCCTGGCTTTCTGCCTGAATTAGACAATTGTCCAGGTATGGGTATATTTGAATATTTCTTTGCCTGCAAAATGCAATGACTGGAACTAGGCACTTTGTGAATACCCTGGGCGCAGTAGATAAGCTAACGGGCAGTGCAGAGAACTGATAGTGCGTGTAGCCTGCTTTGAAGCGTAGGTATCTTCTGTAAGATTCTCTGATTGGGATGTGTAGATATGCTTCCTTTAAATCTAGTGTTGCCAACCAGGCGTCTTTGCCAGCATAGGGAGCAACTGGTGAAGAGTCAGCATCTTGAATTTTGGAATCACCAAAAAGGTGTTTAGAGTAGACAGGTCCAGGATAGGACCCCATGAACTGTCTTTTCTGGGTACCAGGAAAAGTATAGAGTAGAAACCTTGTCCCTTTTCCTCTTCTGGTACCAACTGAATAGCCCCCATGCTTAAGAGAGAAAGTACTTGCTTTTGGGCCTCTGCCCACTGATTTGGGGGTAGATCTGGCCATCCACTTGGTGTTGGTAATGTGTGGAAGTGAAATCTGTATCTCTGGGACACTATATTTAAAACCCATTTGTAATGAGTTCCCAGTTCTTTACATGAAGAGCAATCTTTCCCCCCAAAGGGGCAGTCAGTTGAGAAGTGCTTGGAAGTTTTAAAAAGAAGTCATTGAGACAGTTTACCACAGGGGGGAGTTTTATTACTTCCTGATTTAGAAGTGGAGGCCCCCCACTGCTTAGTCCTATGCCTACCCCGGGAAAGCTTGGGAGCTCTGCTGGATCTGGGTTTGGACTGAGAAGGTCTGGAAGAGGCAGGAAAGGACCAATTCTTGGAAGGCCAATGCCTACTAAACCTTGGGGGTTGTACCTGTAAAAAAATCTAACAGTTTGCATAGATTTACTTTTTCCTCCATCTTTTTAAGAACTTCTTCTGCCTTGTTGCCAAACAGGCAGTCCTGGTTTAAGGGAGCATCCAGTAATTTCGGTTTAACATGATCTGGCAAGGATTGCTCCTTAAGCCAAGCATGCCTTCTAAGTACAGACCCAGTTACAGCAGCCCTGCAAGATGCCTCTAGTGAATCAAAACCACATTGCAAAATATGTTTTCCAACTTGTTCAGCTGAATGCAGTAAATCCTGTAAATCCTTATTTTCAGCACAATCAGGAAACATCATTATTTTCTGTTTAAGCAATCCAGTAATATGCTGCTGATCCTTTAACATATGAAACTGGCAGTTTAAGGCCCTAATGGCCAAAGTTGCATTAGTGTACACCTTCTTACCCCATCTATCCAGCGTCCTGAAGTCTCTATCAGCGGGGGTAGGATTTTTGGCAGTAGTAGCTGTAATGCCCTTGGGTCCCTGTGAAATGGCCCAGGATCCGCAGTAGGATTTTTAAAAAGGAACTTGTGAGAGTCAGGGACCCTGTAATATCTATCAGGTTTTCTGGGAGCAGGAGGTAGAGAGTCAGGGGCCAAGCTAGACTCCGAAAAGGCATCATCAACAATGTCTAGTACAGGAGATATGGCTAAAGGCCTGTGCTGGGGCAGTAGTAAGAAATCCCCAAGCCTCTTTTTAGAATCAGAGAAATCCTGACTTTCCCAATGAAAATGCTCCTTGAGAGTATTGCAAGGTTTCACCAAAAGAGAAATCCTCTGGGGGAGAAGCAGAGGGAATGGAGTCCTCAGCATCAGAATCCTCATAGGTAGATAACGGTAAATCCTGGTCATCAGAGGAAGCAGAAAATTTGGAATGCTGGTCAGAAGTATCATAAGCAAACTCAGTCCTAGGTCTCAGAGGGGGAAGGGTGGCTTCCCCTGATTAAAGTATTAAGGTCTTCAGCCATTCTTATCATTTGTTTTTTAGGCATAGAGGCCTGACCATGCAGTCTGGGTGTCAGTTTTCTAGGCATGGTTCAAGTTTTAGGCCTTGAGGAAGAAGATGGAGTCGGTTTAATGCGCAAGTCAGTAGGCCTGAATACACCCTCAGAAGCCGGTGCCTGTACAGCGGCTCCGTTCCCATCCAAGGTAGAGACATCCGCAGGTTCCACAGTTGAAGCATCTCGCGGCATACCAGACTCCGAATGGGTCTTAGTAGAGGCCTGCAAATCTGAAGTAGCGGGTATCAGGGGCTACGAAAGCACCTCACTGAGTCCGGTGAACTGGCGACTGGCTTAGGAGAAGCGTCGTCGGCATCTTTTGACCTAGGCGGCCTGTCTCGGTCTTTATGTTTGCGTTTTTTCAGAATGTCGGTAGTCGGATGGCTTACAGAAGACATATCAGGATAATTGAACAGAGCACCAAAATATTTAGAAGCGAAAATATACAGATGACAGATAGTTCGAGGTTTAAATAAGGCACAAAACAGACAGCGCGGTATGTCGTGGTCAGGGCCTAGGCAAGGAATACAGTACAAATTAAAATCTTTACAAGGTATTTGCTTTCCACAAGTAATGCAATTATTTACTTTTACTGACATCGGTTTAGAACAAGAAAAAGTTTCCCCAACGGGGGGGTACTTCGCTTTTAGTTGAAGACTTCGGTTCTGAAACTCGAAAACGAAAATTTCAGGAGTCGGCCAACTGGCACTTGCGAACTGCTTCTGCTTTGGGCACTGCACGGCAAGAAAGACTGATGTAATGGCATCGGCTGCATGTTTTATACCCCTGACGACCTGACATCACGGAAGAAGGGACAGCAACTGACGCAGGACCCAAGACTTTGTTAATCAGGCCGACTGAGGGATACTGCAAGCAGATAACCCAAATGTGATGACTGCAACAGTGAAACACGAAGCACATCAGTACCCTGTAAACCTGAAAAATCACCATGATGATGCTGTTAAAATGCAAGGCAATGGGGCTGTCCAGTCATTGCTTCTTAATGTCTCTAACGTGCTCTTGCAACCTCAATTTAAAAGCTCTTTTACTTTCTCCTATATAAAGGTCTCTGTTACTGGCAGAGTGACGTTCAAACAGGTTTTAAAAGCGGTTTTACTTTCTGCTCCTGCTCTTTTCCAGCCAGCACAGTCCACTGTTAGTCCATTGCATCAAACTTGACTTTAGTAGGGCTTATGATGTGCTTAACAAGGTTTTAAGCACCCCTAAATGCTGTTAAAATCATGTCTCACACTAAGGAAGTTCTTAAATTATCTTTTTACTGGCTTTGGAGTATAATCACAGACCTAAAAACACTATTTATCTCTTCACATTCAAACCTGTAACCAGGTTATGTTTACTCAAAATGCATTGCTACTTTATGCAAATCCTTTTTAATACCCTTTATAACACTCCTGCAGATAAGGCATGGTGATTCAGCATATGGGAGAAAAATATCAAAAACACAAGGACTTCATATTTACAGAACAAATTGTTACTTCATCATTTACAATGCAGCTATTAATAAAATAATAATGATAATCTCGGGTACACTGAAAAAGACATCTCTGAGTGCCGTGTTCGTTTGCGAATGCCATGCAGTATCCATAGTGTATCAGAAGATACATATTCAATGTGTACACTTTAAACACAAATGGGATATGCCATCAAAGAACAGTATTGGAACACAAACTATTAGATAAAGAAAAGACAGATGATGTCAAATGAACAAGAAACGGAAAAACACTATAATCAAAACAACTGAGGCTCGGTGGGGGGGATGAGATCAAAGCACACAACTGATGGGGGGGTGGACTATCTATATAACCAGAATATGCAATCAGGAAGATTAAGTAAAGAATGAGTGTAGAATGGGGAGGTGTGTTGAACACAAGCTCAAGCAATATGGAAGCATCTATTTAAGCTCCATTTTAGGAGATTAATAAAAATAAAAATGAAAAGACACCATAAATCATTACTGTGAGAGAGAATTTATTACAAAGTGGAAAATTGGAAACAACAAAAAGTATGGAGACTGGTAGTGGAAAGATGTGCAAAACTGAAGATACTGAAGTAGTTAAGACATATCAAGGTATTAAGTGGAGAACAAAGCCCAGATGAAAGAAATGCTAATGAAAAACTTTGTCAAAGACAGACAAAGCAAAGAAGTTGCATGCCAGGGGGTGGGGAGTAAAATGACATTTTGACTTTGAAGAGGACCCTGGTTCAACAGTGGATAAACCTATCATACTTTCACAAAGGGGGTATGGGGGAAGCAAAAGAAGCCCCCTAAAAAAAACACTAATCTCTTTCCTTGCCACATTCTCTTGTCCTCTCTCCCCTAACAATTTCCACCTACTCCTGAACTGTAATAACCTTCTAAAAAACAAGATCTGCTCCTCTTGTTATACCACATACAGAGTTTAATATTTCCCGACCTTAACCTATCCTTCCCCTTCCTTACTACTGATGCACTGCAAACCTTTACATAGATGCGGTCTCTCCTCCTCCCCATTTTACTACTGATAACTAGTAAAAAACCTGCACTAGTTTTATTTGACCATTATGTTCCATGCACTAAATTATAACTGTACAACACAATACTCCTAGAATGATTGTAAAATATGCTAATTCATGTTGAACTTGACAATACCTTGATCTACTACCATGTTAATTTAAATGTTCATTGTAACTCTCAAGTTTATTGAATGTTTTTCTATTACATGTTCTCATGGAACTTAAATGCACATAATATGTATGTAAATCTCCCGGTCAACAAATGTACATAAACAAACAAATAAATACTTTTTCAGCTATCCGCTGTAAATCTTAGTTCAAAACATTACTCCAGCTAAACTGATGGCATATTTTTCTTTCTGGAGCTTTTCTCACTGGGTCTCTGCTGAAAATGGGTCATGCCCAGTTGGACTTTCCCAATCAACAAAGATAAAATAAGTAGTTAAATTTATTAAGAAATGAGGAATTTCGAAACAGAGGACTGAAAATTCTCATCCTCACAATTTGAATAGGGAGGCATGATATCACTATATATATTCATTAAAACAGAAATAATTCTGAGATCAATAAAAAACAGTTACTATTTTCAGTATTATTGCTAAATGTAGCCACCTGAACACAAAAACGGACAGTTTGACAAAGCCATTCAAGCAGTGCATTTCTGGATGGCAATCTCATATGCTACTGCTGTGAAGTTTACCCTCATTAGGGACTCCCTGCATGTTTATTCACTATGAACACGCATTACTGGTTCAGCCTGGCGTCTGGACCAGTGTAGTTTCTTATTGATTTATTTCACATAAGGCATGCGCATGAACTAGTTAGCTAACAGTAGCTTCCTGGAATGTGAATGGTGTTTCAATTCTTGTGAAAATAAATAACATGTTTAAGTATCTAAGCCTTTACAAAGCAGACCTGATATGTCTACAGGAAATTCATTTTAAGTAGATTAAAGGAAAACTCCACCCTAAAACTACAAAAATCATTTTTTCACTCTTTGTTTTCGGACTTATTTTAGCACCCCAAAATCTCTCTAAGTGCTTTATTTGTAATTTTAGCCTGTTTTCCACAACATGGCTACCAATAGGGCTTGATGTATCAATGTGATCTTTTGTCGTTCGAGAGGAATTGAGAGTTCCCTCCCCCCATACTACTGCAGAGGTGTTAAAACTGTCACTGCACTGAGACCCCCTTGTAGAATCAATTCCTCTTAGACTACAAAAGAAAACCCTGAACAAAGGCCTGCAATTTAGTTACTTTTCTGGCTGTAGCTGGATAACTTCTAAGTAAAGTGTAAAACAAGGTCTGAGCCAAACATAAATGAGGGTGATTAGAGACAGAAGAGAGTCAGTCCTTTTACAGAAGGCGAAGAAAATAAAAGTGACCCTCACAAATCCCATTATATGTCAATGGCATGGGAATTCAAAGTTACTTCCTTATGTCTGGCATGAGTCATACAAAGCATTATGGGAAAGAGAAAGGGTTGAGGGAGAACAAGATCATGTTGATACATCAAGCCCCATTGGTAGTCATGTTATGGAAAACAGGCTAAAATTACAAATAAAGCACTTAAAGTGATTCTAGGGTGTTAAAATAGACGAGGAAACAAAGACAGATTGAAAAAAAACAGATTTTTTTAATTCTAGGGTGGAGTTTGAAGTGATGGCCTCCTAATATCTCAAAAATAAGAGATAGAGCGCATGAGTTCTTTTTGGTATGTGCACGACATTTCAGTTATAGGTATCATATCAGATCAGGAACGGTAACTTTCCGGTTTAAAAGGGCTGCTGACCAAGAATAAATGCATCATATGCCAAGTGTAGCTTCCCTAAAGCAGTGCAACTACAGAAACAATTTTAATTCTCTCCTTGTCAACATATTTTTTAAAGGGCACCATTTTAGTTGCTGGGGACTGCCCCCACTTTTCTTATCAGATTAGTTGTTGTTCAAGTACCACATAAACCATTTACACGTACCTGAAAACAATCATGGCTAATTTCTGTAAGTTCGTCACTGGAGGGATATTATGCAGCTCTTTCTAACCTCTATTCTCTTCTCACTTGTACCATCTACATAAATTCTCATACATAAACTTATAAAATACTTATGCAAGGAATAGTTATACCTCCCAAATTCCAAGCACTGCTTGTTTATCCAACCATGCTATTCTCCACTGTTATGAAAAGGTGGTAGCAAGTTTTAACATGCAGCACTGCAAAAAAATCCTGATTTTGAATAGTATCTCAAACAAACAGCCACAAGGATACTGAGAAAGAACACCCACCCCAAAAGAGAAATGCAAAGTCTCTGCCAGGGAACATGCTTACAGTGATGCCAGAGGACCTGATAAAGAACTTGATTTCCTTTGAATGGAAAAATAAAAGGGCCCAGCTAGCTTTTACGTGGAATTTGTCAGCTTATATTAAACAAGCTGCCAATACCTTAGTAGAGGAATTGATTACCCAAGCAAATGATAAGCTACAATCAATAGTACAGAGATGTATGTACTTTCCACTGAGAGTTTCTGAGTTTAGATTCTTTTTGAAGGCCTTAGTCTTGAGAAAAAAAAGAGCCATGATTCATTAATACAAACAGTACCAAAGATGACATTTCATCTTTCACATTACATTAATTATGCATACACATATAAAGTTGCGAATTCTTCACCTTAAAGTAAAGGAGGACATTTCTAGTGGGTGATCCTGCCTTTTTTATTATACAGAAGACCAATCAGCATCCTTTACTGCCCCTATTCTTTTAGAAGAAGAATGGGTTGCTAAAGTGAAATCTGCAATAGCAAAATCCTTAAGTACTACAGTGTACAGCAGCCATTACACAGTTCAGGGAAAGAAGTTCACGTGCCACATATCTGACAAGGATCTTATTTATTTAATGCTTAACTGGTGTAATGGAATGATTCAAAAGGACCCATTACAGCCACTGCATAGCTGAATAAATTGTTAAAAGGATGTCATCACAAAGTCATATAAAATGGACATTAAAAAATGACTGAAAGAATCACCATTTCCTCTACCAGAAAAAATACCATTTAAATCAAAAAGATAGTTCCATAACACTTACCATTTTAACAAAATTTGTAATAATTTCTTATAACTTTCATACAACTGGTAGATGGATGAAGTAAAATATGTTTAAGTGGCTCCTCCACTCAGGCAAGTCGTCAGTTTATACCTCAATTCTTTTATATCGGTTCCCAATCCTACCATTCCAATGGGTTACCTGTTGGAAATAACTGTAGGAATTGCCACTGTAAATGAAGAAAAACTAAACTCCAAGAGTACGGTAATTCACAGTGGTCTCTCTAATCCAAGACAGAGAAATCTTGGAGCTAGTATACATTTTGCACAGATACAGGAACACCTGAAAGGTATAACAAGAAGTGATAAAACTTGCTGTTCTTCTGATTAAATGCAGCTTATGTTACAAAGTGTTGGGTGTTGCACAGTCGAGTCTCACACTTTTGATAGAATGCCCTTGTGCGGTTTCATCTTAGCGCAGTCTGAATACCCCCATCTGGTAGATTAGCTGGCTCCATGTCAGCCTTTCCTGACGACATTCGGATTAGTGTGGCTTTGTCTAGGGTTGTCACACCCACAATAATTTTAACAAAAACAGCTCTTGCTTCAACATGCCCCATATTCTTATTCATCACTGACAAGATTTTCCCTGACTACAGCAAATTATTTGTTTTAAAGTTCTATCCAGATTTAAGCTGCCCTCCACCATCTATACAAAATTTTACTGGGTTTATACCAAGATTTGAAGGCGCATATAAAAGTAAATGAAAGGCTGCCCCTAATTTTTCTTTTGGGCAAAAAGCAGGGGTTCTCCATCACATATATTTAAAACTTATCAGTACAGACTAACAAGAGATCAAGGTTCCTTGTTTGAAGTTAAGACTATTGCTTTTTATAGACTACCTTACTTTATGTACCCTTCTAACCATGAACAACATATAATCCTTCTCATCTCTTAATGGACTGTGAGAAGGTAGTATGGTATAAAATTAACAGACGAGAGGAATATTCTTAAAATTAATTATGATCTCTTCTGAATATTCAACCCCTATTTACCTTTGAAAGAGAAAGCAAATCAGTACTGTAATTGGAAACTGACATTTCTGATACCCTGGGTATTATGTTGACAGTAATTCATAGGCTCTAGTCCAGGGAAAAGTGGTCTTCAATAAAGCTTGACTTGTTTTTCACTTTTTATAGACCTCAAAAATAAAATGTTCATCTTAAATCTAATACTTCAGCTAAATCAACCTGCCTAATCTTTCTTTTCCCCAAGAAAGTTACTAGCTATAATAAACACCATCACAAACAGTAGCATTTGTCTCTGGGTGGTTATGTGAGGGGGAGCAGAACCACATCATATGCATCAGCCTATAAACCTGGATGTCTAAAAGATCCGGGGTGTTTGGCTCTCCCATATTTAACTAGACAATATTAAGTCGAACAACTCAGGTCTGTTTAGTATTAAATATTCAAGCATGCACATCTGATGTATGGAAATATAGTCAACTAGGAGATCCTCCCCAAGTCCTTGATCATTACTCAACTCCAATTAATCTTCTGTGTGAAAAGAACTTCTGTCCCTTTTCTGCTCTCGAACAGAAGTACATGTAATATGTGACATTTTAGGAAAGAAAGAACAAAATCATATTTTATGTTTTTTGCCACAATAGACTTTTTGCCAACTAAACATGAAGGGTTCAAATGGCAAGTGCTCAAGTAGCTAGCAAACCATTCAATCCATACTTTTCTTGATTTGTTACAAGAATGAACAATTACCCTTTTCTCAAGAAGTTCAAAGGTAAGCACTAAGCTAGTTGCCCTTGTGGGCCATTTTAAGCCTAGCCAATTTCCCTTTTTTGTGCTCCAAATAACCTATCCCATTTGATTACAGACTGGCCTTTACCCATCCCATGGTCAATTAAAAGAAGTTATGTACTCACCAATAATGTTCCATCTGTGTTGTCCATTTTCATTCTTCCTCAACAGTTGGGTTCGGATCTGATCTTCAGATACGATTCAATCTATTTTAGCTCATGGCCAACAAAAAACTCTCAAGCTCCTCCATTATCTATAATGCACCAACCCCTATCATACCTCAGATCCTGTTTTCTGACTGGCATAAAGTAGGAAATATTAGTACAGAATTCCTGACAGAAAGAGCCATATCTGGAGCTCAATATTAAGGACAGTGGTGTTCTTTTAAACTCTTGTTCTTCCTGAAATCAGTTGTGAAAAAGTTTGGGGGTTGGTGGGTGGGGAGTTGAGGAAGAATGAAAATGGACAACACAGACGGAAAGTTATGGTGAGTATACAACTTCTTTTTCTGATGTTGTCAATTTTCATTCATTCCTCAACAGCTGGGATAAGAGTCCCCAAGCTACCTAAATATCTGGGTTGACTCTAAGGAAGGATATTCCTGAGCACAGTTGAGCCAAAGGCTGCTCTTCCTCTCAAGACCAGATCCAGTTTATAATGAGTAATAAAGGTATAAGGATTGGCCCAAGTTGCAGCCACACACGTCATCCATATAAGCCCTAGACAGAAATACTGAAGTAGCTGCCATGGACCTATTTGAATGGGCTATATAGTACTTATTGTAGATAAATTATATTCAATCCATAAGCCATCTGGTTTAAGTTAACTTCGCCACTGATTACCCAATTTAGAATCTGCAAAGGAGACAAATACTTGGTCTTTCTAATTTCTTTTGTTCTGTGCAAGTAGAAACATAACAGTCTGTGAACATCCAATATGTTCAACATATATTCACCTTTGTTTGTAAATTTAGGAAAGAAAACTGGCAGTTTAATGGATTAGTTGATGGATTCTGACACCACCTTGGGAAGGAAAAAAGGATTGGTTCATAACTGTACTGTATCCCTATAAAAAAATTAAGTAAAGAGGTTTAGAAGATAGTAACTGAAGTTCTGAAATTCTTCTAACAGAGATGATAGCTACCAGAAACAGTCTTCCTGGTCAGAAACCTGAGATCACATGTTGCTGCTGGCTCAAATGGGGAATGACGGTCTGCAGTACCACATTTAAGTCCCATGGAAGAGTTGGATTTTTATAAGGAGGTCTCAAAAGAAGGGTACCTCTCAAGAAAGCCGTACAAAGTTTAGATGAAGCCAGGGTGGAGTTCTCAAATCTAATACGAAAGTAAGAGATGGCTGCTAATTGAACTCTAATGGTCAAAGAGCTAGCTCCTTTGTGAAAAAGGGTAGCCAAAAACTCAAGGACACTTTGTATAGGGGCTGAAAAGGCGTCAATGTGTTTCTGAAGTGCCCAAAACACAAACATTTTCATTTACTTCTGTAAAGTTTTCTTGTTGAAGCTTTATGGGAAGATAAAAGTACACGATGAACAGGGGATGAGAACATTGGTTGTCTGGCTATTAAAGGAAGTGGAGAAACCATGCTGTCAGCTTTAGGTTTGAGCTATGCAGATGAATCATGCCTGTCTGGTGAGGCCAAAGAAAGGGAACCAAATCTGTTGAGGCCAGTAAGGAACAATGAGGATGACTTTCCTCTTCAACTGAAAAGTTTCTGCAGAAATTTGGGGATCTAGCGAGCTGCAGGATACGCATAGAGGTGACCAGGGGGCCAGTCGTGGCCCTCGGTGATTCCCCCAGTGGGAGATGCAGAGAGATCTCAGCAAGGCTGGTCCCATTGCTGAATAATCATTTCTGCCACCTTCATGTTGAGAGACTGTTCATAAGATAGTAGAATGGAGCTGCTCAGTGTCTGCTATCACATTGGACTTCCAATGCGTCTGCTATCACATTGGACTTCCCAATGTGTCTGCTAACACATTGGACTTCCCAATGTGTCTGCTATCACATTGGACTTCCTTGTAATGCGCATTGGTAATCAGAAACTGGTTTGATGAGATTGTCCACTGCCACACTCTGAGGGCTTCTTGACACAAGGGGTAAGACCTGGCTCTTCCTTGTCTGTTGATGTAGCAAACTACGGATTGTCTGTCTGAATCGCAACTGTCCTAAAAGGGAGACAGCCTTGGAAGGCCTACAACTCTAAGAGCACTGCTCTCGTTTCCAGGACATTGATATGCATACTGGCCTCTTCGGGGGACCAATACCTTGGATTGTTTTCCTAGGAAGCATCTCCAACCCAATCTGGGATGTGTCTGTGGTCACTATGGCCTTGGGCTAGGAGAGAATGAAAAAAAAGCCTTGTAGAACCTGGTCTGACTGAATCCAATACCAAAGGTATCTCTTACATGCCTGAGTGATTCTTATTTGGGCTAACGTGTTGGTAAAGAGTAGACCACTGTATCTCTTAACATCCATTGAGGAATTCTCAAATAAAACCTTGCTAGAGGAACTATGAGTACAGCCACAGACATTGATCCCAGGGCCTGTAGAATCAATAAGGCAGAGATTGTGGTACTATGAATTATTTTTCCAACCTGGAATCTGATTGTACTCTTGAGGGGGGGGGAGAGGAAGAGAAACTGTCACTTAGACCATGTAAACAATTGCTCCTATGAATTCCAATGTTTGAGACGGTTCTAACTGAAACTTGTTGCAATTTAAAGTAATCCCTAGATGGGAGCAAGTCTGAAGTACCTGATCTCATGCTTTTATTAGTAGAAGCCTGGTCAGGGCAGTAATGAGCCAGTCACTCAGATATAGAAACACTCAAATTCCTTGCAGTCTGAAGTGTATAGCTACCACTGCCATGCATTTGGTGAACACTGGGGGCTGTGGTGAGGCTAAAGGGCAGGTCTCTGAACTGGTAATGATTGGCTCCCAGCCGGAAGCATATATATCTTCTGGATTGTCTGTTACTTTTTGTGTGACAGCATGCATCCTGAAGGTCTATCGAGCACATCCAGTCTTCCTTGCACAAGAAGGGCAGAATGGAGTGAACCATGACCGTCCAAAAAGTACAGTTGTGTACACTTACCATAAATGTAGATGTTCGAGTGTATTCACTGTTGCAGTCATTACATTTGGGTAATCTGCTGGCAGGTTGCCTTCAGTCAGCCTGAATAACAAAGTCTTGGGTCCTGCATTGGTTGCGGTCTCCTCTTCCATGATGTCAGGTCGTCAGGGGTATAAAACATGCAGCCAAAGCCATTGTAATCAGTTTTTCTTGCCCCAGATGTCAGGTGCCCTCCAATGGGGAGCAAAAAAAAAAAAAAAAAAAAAATATATATATATAAAACTATAAATATATAAATGCACTTTAGAACACATAAAATTTACCTTCAGCTAAAAGCAAATGCACCACAAAGGCTTTTGAGTATAGTTAAGGAAAGAAAATGTATAGAAAGGGGGCTGGCGGGTGGGTAATCTGGACTGCAACAGTGAATACACTCGAACATCTACATTTATGGTAAGTGTACACAACTGTACTATGTTCTTCGTGCTTCACTGTTGCAGTCATTACATTTGGGTAGAATCCCAAAGCTATGGATGGGAGGATGGAACTAAACAGCATTAGGAGCAGCTATAAGGCCCTGCAGGACTGCAGTGGCAGTGCCTGCCCTGGATTTAGAAAAGAGAGGTAAATGGTAATGCTTTGTAAATGTATGAACTGAGCTCCAAGTAGCAGCTTCTAGAATGTCTCTGGTAGGGACCCCTCTGAGAAAAGCTGCTGAAGTAGAGGCAGCCCTGGTGGAATGGGATCTGATCCCCATGGGCACAGGTTTACCATGGTGCAAGTAGCAGAAACGAATACAATGGCTTATCCATTTAGAAATAGTCTGCTTTGATATAGCCTTTCCCTCTGATCCTGCAGCAAATGCCACCAATAGTTGGTCAGACTTTCTTAGAGATTTTGTCCTGTTTAAGTAGAATCTTAGTTGTCTGTGTACATCCAATGAATGCAGAATCCACTCCCCCTTGTTCTGCGGATTTGGGAAAAAAGTTGGCAGGTGAATGGTCTGGTTAAGAGCCACACTGGATACCACCTTAGGCATAAAAGGATTGGTCCTGAGGGCCACCCTGTCCGGGTAAAAAATAATGAAAGGCTCCACTGCCATGAGAGCCTGTAGTTCTGAAACCCTTCTAGCTGAAGTGACTGCCAAAAGAAAGGCTGTCTTCCAAGAGAGAAATTTTTTATCCGCAGTAGCTGCTGGTTCAAAAGGAGGTAGAGTGAGATTTTCCAGCACAAAACTGAGGTCCCATGCAGGAGTTGGTGCTCTCCTGGGAGGCCTTAAATTGTTGGCCCCTCTGAGGTACTGTTTTAGCAGGGGATGAGAAAAGAGGGGACGCTCTGTGTTGTAATGAGCCGAGATGGCAGAGGCATGGATTTTTATTGAAGAAAAAGATAGGCCCTTGTGAAGCATCTCAGTTAAGTATTGCAAAATCTGAGGAATAGTGGGCTTTGCTGTGTCTAATCCTTGTGCTTGGTTCCAAGCACAGAATTGCTTCCATTTATCAGCATAAGTTTTTCTAGTACTAGGCCTTCTGGCCTCCAAAATGACATCCATCCCAGGTTTACTGAGATGTGGTTTGTGAAATTAGTTGATTAGCCATGCTGCAAGATTCAGAGTTTGGAACTGAGAGTGCAGAATTTGATAGTTCTGCTGAGACAATAGGTGAGGTGTTTGAGGCAAGTATCACGGAGGAAGGTGTGACATATTCCTTAGAAGCGGGTACCAATGTTGGTGAGGCCAGTCCGGAGCAATTAGAATCATTTTTGGTTTTTCCTGTCTGACTTTTAGTAAGACCTTGGAGAATAGAGGCAGAGGGGGAAAGGCATAGACTGACAGGTTTTTCCAGCTGAAGGATAGAGCATCCACTTTCCATGCTTTTTTTGTGATGAGTTCTTGTGCAACATTTGTCCAACTGATAGTTTTGGGGAGAGACAAATATATCTATGTCTGGGCTTCCCCATTTTTGTGTTAACATGCTGAAGATTTCTGCATCCAGTTTCCATTCGTGCGGGTCCATAAGATTTAGGTCGTCTTCCAGAGTAGTTTGCTTTCCTGGCAGGAACTGAGCTTGAAGATGTATTTGCTAAGTCAAGGCTGTGTTCCACAAGGCTATGGCTAGTCTGCAAAGGGGGTAGGAGTGGGTACCCCCCTGTTTGTTTATGTACCACATAACTGTGGTGTTGTCCGTCTTTATTAGTAGTTGTCCTGGATGAAGGAAGTCCTTGAAGGCTGTCAGAGCATTCTGAACAGCTAGCATTGCTTTCTGGTTGATATGTAGATGCATTTGGTTTGGGCTCCATTTACCCTGAATGCATCTCCCTGCCAGGTGGGCCCCCCAAGCATAATCTGATGTGTCTGTAGTTAGGGTTTGGGTGGCAGGGGGTAGAATGAATGACAGTCCCTTGTTTTGGTGACATGTCTCTGCTCACCAAAGAAACTTCTGTTGCAGGCAGGGAATGAGAGGAATCATTGTTTCCAGGCTGTGACAATGTTGACTCCATACGCTTTTTAGATACCATTGAAGTTTCCTCATATGCAGTCTCGCATATGGAATTAGTAGAATGCAGGATGCCATGAACCCCAAAGCCTGCAGAATTTGTCTTGCAGATAGCTGGGTTTTTGTTGCCACTTGTTTGAAGTATGTTGTCAATTGAATTTGTTTGTCTGGCGTGAGGTAAGCCATCTGGGCAGTTGTATTCAAACTTGCACCCAGGAAAGTAATTATTTGAAAGGGTACCAGTTGTGATTTCTTTTCATTTATGGTGTACCCTAGGCATGCTAGGAGCCTTTTTACAAATGCCAGATGTTGAAGAAGAGTGTCCTTGTCCTCTGCCTGAATGAGACAATCGTCCAGATAAGGATAAATTTGAATGTTTCTTTGTTTGCAAAATGCAATTACTGGTGCCAGGCACTTTGTAAAGACCCTGGGTGCAGTAGATAAGCCAAAGGGCAGTGCAGAGAATTGGTAATGCAAAAAGCCTGCTTTGAAGCGGCGGTATCTTTTGCAAGATTCCCTTATTGGGATATGCAGGTATGCCTCTTTTAAGTCTAGAGTTACCAACCAGGCATTCTTGCCTAGCATAGGCAGTAGCTGTTGTAAAGTCAGCATTTTGAATTTTTGGAATGTCCAGGAACGTGTTTAGAATTGATAAGTCCAGAATTGGACGCCATGATTTGTCTTTTCTGGGTACCAGGAAAAGTCTTGAATAAAATCCTTGTCCTTTTTCCTTTTCTGGTACTGGCTGAATAGCCCCCATATCCATGAGGGACATGACTTCTTTCTGGGCCTCTGCCCACTGGTTTAGTGGCAGATCTGGCCATCCATTTGGAATTGGCAACGTGTGGAAACTAAATCTGTACCCCTGGGATACTATGTTTAATACCCACTTGTCCTGGGGTAATTAAATGCCAATTTTGAGCATGAAGTGCTAGTTTCCCCCCCAAGGGGGCTGCCAAAAGATAAGTGCTTGGAGATAACAGAGGAAAGTCATTGAGACTGTTTACTGCAGGGTTGTGCTTTGTTACCTCCTGATTTGGAAGTGGAGGCACCCCACTGCTTTGACCTGTAAGATCCTTGTGATTGATATCTGGAGCCTTTGGAGCACCTGGGTTTGTCCTGAGTGGCTCTGTTGGACACAGGAAAGGACCAATTCTTAGTAGGCCAGTGCCTACTGAATCTGGGTGGCTGCACTTGCAAGAACTCTTTTGCAGTTTGCAAAGATTTAGCTTTGTCTTCCATTTTCTTTAAAACCTCTTCTGCCTTATTACCAAACAGACTGTCATGTTGTAAAGGGGCATCCAACAATTTAGCTTTAACATGATCAGGCAGACTTTGTTGCTCCTTGAGCCAAGCATGCCTTCTTATCACAGATCCAATTACGGCAGCCCTGCAAGAGGCCTCCAAGGAATCAAAACCACATTGCAAAGTATGCTTTCCAACCTGTTCTGCTGAATGCAATAAATCCTGTAACTCTATTTTCTACACAATCAGAAATCAACATCATTTTCTGTTTTAGTAAGCCCATAACATGCTGCTGATATTTAAGCATATGAAACTGGCAGTTTAAAGCCCTGATTGCCAAGGTTGCAGACGTATAAACCTTCTTTCCTCATCTATCCAGCTCCCTGGAATCTCTATCAGAAGGGTAGGATTTTTGGCTGTAGAAGCCTTAACACCCTTGGGACCCTGAGAAATAGTCTCAGGATCAGCAGCAGGATTTTTGAATAGAAATTTGTGGGAGTCAGGAACCCTGTAATATCTCTGGCTTACTAGGAACCAGAGGCAGAGAATCAGGAGCCATGCTTGATTCCGAGAACACATCAACAATGTCTAATACAGGAGGTATTGCCAAAGGCCTATGCTGAGGAAGAAGAAGAAAATCCCTAAGCCTCTTTTTTGATTCTGAGAAGTCCTGACTCTCTCAGTGAAAATGTTCCCTTAAAATATGCAAAGTCTCTCCAAAAGAGTAATCCTCAGGAGAAGCAGAAGGGATGGATTCCTCTGCATCAGAGTCCTCATAAGGTGGAATAGAAAATTCCTGATCAGAAGAGGAATCAGAAGAAATGGAAACCTGATCTGAAAATTCATAATTAGTGCCTTGCCTAGGCCTCTTAGCAGGGGGTGTTGGGAATCCCTGATCAAGGTAATTAAATCCTCAGCCATTTTGATCATTTGTTTTTTAGGCACAGGGGCCTGAGCATGTGGCTCATGCGTCATTTTTTTAGACACAGAAGTTGATTTTGGCCATGTTTTTGATGATGGCGTCAGTTTAATATACAAATGTTGAGACCTGAAAACACCCTCAGAAGCCGGTGTCTGCTCAGCAGCTCCGGACCCATCCAAGGGAGAGACATCCGCGGGTTCAATACTTGCAGAGCCTCGCAGCATACTGGACTCCAAATGACTCTCAGTAGAGATCTGCGACTCAAACATAGCGGGTCGAAAGTGCTGAATACCGGCGAACCAGCGATTGGCTTAGGAAAAGCTTTGTCGTCGGTTTTGGACCTCGACGGTCTGTCTCTTTTTCCTTGCGTTTTTTGTGAACACCGGTAGTCGGATTGCTAACTGACATTTCAGGGTAGTTAAATCTTGAACCAAAATATTTAGAAGCAAAAATGTATAGACGCTTAATAGTGCGTTGGTTAAATTTAGCACAAAACCAACAGCAAGGCACGTTGTCATCAGGACCTAGGCAAGGAATACAGTACAAATGAAAATCCTTATGAGGTATTTGCTTCCCACAAGTAATGCAATTATTAACTTTTACTGACATCGGTAAGGAGTAAGAAAAAGTTTCCCCAACGGGGTACTTAGCTTTAGTTTGAAGACTTCGGTTCTGAAACTCAAAAAAAAAGAAGTTATGTCCTTACCATAACATTCCATGTAGAGTGTTCATCTCGCCTTTGTTCTTACACACGGGTTCGGAGCCGATCCTCGGCTCCGAGTCGGCCGAATTGCAAAGCTCTGAATCTCAGAGAAGCTCGAGACCAGCCCATATCCCACAATCCTCCCTGCCATTACTCAGATCTAGTTTGCAAACAAACCAGACCAAAAGATCCAACACCTGCGGTGCTAGAAGTATACACTCTCTTCAGCCATTCAGAGACACTCTCTCACCATAGCAATAACTAATGGTCTAAGCATATATCCCATGACACACGGGACCATATACCCCAGAAGGGGTCAAGACACGTCGATCAGACACTAATCCTACCAGTTCTTCCAAACACGTGGGGGGGGGGAGGGAATGTAAGAACAAAGGCGAGATGAACACTCTACATGGAACGTTATGGTAAGGACATAACTTCTTTATGTAAGAGTGTTCAATCTCGCCGTTTGTTCTTACACATGGGTAGCATCCCTAGCTCCGTAACCCAGAGTGACTCATGGAAGAACGTTCCTAAGCACAGTGGAACCAAATGATGTCCTATCCTTGGAGACCTTGTCCACTCTATAATGAGTGATGAAAGTATGTGGTTTAGACCACGTGGCTGCTGCACAAATAGTGTCCAAAGGCAAACGAGCCGCATGAGCTAAGGAAGTGGAGACGGATCTGGTAGAATGGGCCTTAGGTTTGGTGGGTAAGGATTGCTTTGATTTAGAGTATACAAATGTTATACAGTCAGCAAGCCATTTAGATAGTGTACGTTTAGTAATTGCCATGCCCTTTTTATTGTCTGCAAATGCGACGAAGAGCTGATCCGTTTTCCTGTAAGCTTTGGTCCTACCTAAATAAAATCTTAATTGCCTGTGAACATCCAACTTGTGCAACATACTCCAGTTTGTTAGTATGGTTTTTGAAAAAGGTAGGGAGTTCTATAGACTGGTTAATATTTGTAACTGAGCATACTTTTGGAAGGAAAGATGGATTTGTACGCAAAGAGACCCTGTCTGAATGGAATATCAAGTAAGGTGGTCTGACCGATAATGCCTGCAGCTCTGAGACTCTACGAGCTGAGGTCACAGCGACGAGAAACTGCGTCTTCCACGATAAGAACTTTAAGAGACATGACGAAGCAGGTTCAAAAGGTGGCAACATGAGTTGCGACAGCAGCAAATTCAGGCTCCATGGAAAGAAAGGTTTTCTGGCAGGCGGTCTAAGATGGAAGATTCCTTTCATAAAGGCCTTACAAAGTCTGTGAGACATAATGGGAGAACCTTCCTCACCAATATGGAAGTTTGATATGGCCGCCAACTGTACTCTTAGCGTGGAAGTAGAAGCTCCTTCGTGAAAAAGGATGGATAAGAATTCTAAAATTTTATGTAGAGGAGCTACCAAGGGGTCTAAGTTCTGACTAGATGCCCAATATACAAAGCGTTTCCACTTACTTATATAAAGTTTAGTAGTGGAAGCTTTATGAGAAGCAACCAGAATATGTTGAACTGCCGGAGGGAGTAGATGGGACCTGGCTAGGCAGGGAAGCGGAGCAGCCAAGCTGCTAGTTTGAGGGACTGTAGAGATGGGTGAGGAACTCCCAACGAATGTGTCAGTAGATCTGGTACTGGGTCCAGAATCCATGGTTCCTCTATTTGATGGGCTTGAAGAAAGGGGAACCATATTTGACGAGGCCAGAATGGGGCTATGAGTATTATAGTCCTTTCCAGGTTCCTGGCTTTCTGTAGAAATCTGGGAATGCATATAGGAGACCCGGGGGCCAATCGTGTATCAGTGCGTCCCTGGGGACATCCCCCGGAGGGGGTAGAAGGGCAAAGTAGCTTCTGCATTTTGCATTCAACAGGGAAGCAAACAGATCGCAGCAAGGCTGGCCCCATTTGCGGAAGATCTTTTCCGCTGTCTGTGAATTGAGGGACCACTCGTGAGGTAACAGGATGGCTCTGCTCAACCTGTCCGCAATGACGTTGGATGACCCCGGGATGTGCGTTGCTATCAGAAAGCGACCCATGGACTCTGCCCATTGCCAAATTCTCATGGCCTCTCTGCATAACGGGTAAGACCTGGTTCCCCCTTGTTTGTTTATGTACCAGACTACAGACATGTTGTCTGTCTGAACTGCTACTGTTCCTAGAGGTAAGAGGGCTTGGAAGTGTTGCAACGCCAGGAACACCGCCCTCAACTCCAGAACATTTATATGTAGAGTGTACTCCATGCTGGACCATTCTCCTTGGACTGTTCTTCCCTGAAAAAGGCCCCCCCACCCTATCAGGGAAGCGTCCGTGGTTATTGTGGCTGTTGGACTGGGTAGAACGAACGGACGACCCACAGTAAGGTTCTGATCGCGCACCCACCATGAGAGGTCCCGTCTGCAAGATTCTGTTATCCTGATCTCGTGCGCTAGGGGTAGGTGTTGGAACGACCACTGCGCGAAGAGCAGCCATTGTAGGATCCTCATGTGTAACCTTCCCATAGGAACTGCAATTAGTGTGGCTGCCATCAGTCCCAACACTTTTAACACCAGTTTGGCTGGGGCTTTCTTGCTGACCAGAAGAAGAAGGTCCTGCTGTTTGAGTGTTGAAGCTCTTATTGGGTGGAGCTTCAGTAGTGTCGATCGTGTATTTAGGTCTGCACCGATGAAGGAAATACACTGTGAGGGCGATAAGCAAGACTTTTCGAAGTTTATGGATATCCCTAAGTGGGAACAAAGGCCAATTGTGTAGTCTCTGGCTTGCAATAGGCGACGCTCGGTGGTGGCGGTGAGGAGCCAGTCGCCCAGATAGGGAAACACCTGGAATCCTTGTCGTCTCAAGTGAGACGCAACTACTACCATGCAATTGGTGAATACCCTGGGGGCTGAGGTGAGTCCAAAGGGTAGAGCTTGAAACTGAAAGTGACTGGCTCCCAGCCGGAAGCGCAGGTGATCTCTGGACGGTCTGGCCATTTTGATGTGGTAGTACGCGTCTTTGAGATCTATAGAGCACATCCAATCGTCCTTCTGTAAGAATGGAAGGATCGATTGAAGCGTGATCATCCGGAACTTTACCTTCTTCACGAAGTTGTTGAGATGGCTGAGATCTAAGATCGGTCTCCAGGCCCCTGTCTTTTTTGGAACTAAAAAGAACCTTGAGTAAGTTCCGAATTCTGTTTGGTCTGCCGGGACTGGTTGGATGACTCTGTTCTCGAGCAGCTTTGAAATTTTTACAGCTGCTAGCTTTCGCAGATGGGGGTGGCACGTCTGGAAACTTTCTTTGTAGAGGTGGCATTGAAGTGAAGGGGATTTTGCATCCTCTGGTTATAATGCTTTTTACCCAAGAATCCAAAGTAATGTTTAGCCAGGCCAGTGGGTATAAAGCCAAGTGACCCCTGACTGCCTCCAGAGCAGGACAGCCGGGCCTCCCTTCAGGAGTGCTGGAAAGGCTTCCCAGGGACGGAATCCCTGTCGCCTTGGTTATGCGGACCCCCTCTGCCGCCGGGGCGGCATCTTCCATTTCTACCCCCTCCTCTGCCTCTGGAGGGAGTATCACTCTGTGTGGTCTTGAAAGATCCCCGATTCTTACGGAACCACATTTTTCCGCCTCGTTGCCCTTTGGGGTACGGTCTAGTAGGAGCGGAAAAACGGACCCCGACAGCAGACAGGGTCTTTCCCTCTTGCTCACACAGAGTGAGAGTCTCCTTAACCTTGGGCCCGAAAAGTGTGGCACCATCAAAAGGGGCATTGGCAAAAGAAGACTTGAATTCTTCCGCAAAGGAGCACAGCCGCATCCATGATTGTCTTTGAAGAGCAATCGCTGAAGCTGCAGCTCTACTCGATCCCTCGGCTGCATACGAGATGAGCCTCATGGATGAGTTTACTATGGAGGTGAGGGTGTTAAGTTGTGCTGTTACCTTTTCTGAAACAGCAGCAGCTGTGTTACCCTGGAGGGTATCTGTCAGCTCCTTGATGAGATCCCTCTACAAACGTGTGAAGTGGGTCAAATAGTTTAGCGAACGCATGGAAAAAGTCACTGAACTAAAAATGCGCTTCCCATATCTGTCCATAGTCCTAGAATCCTTATTAGGAGGATGAACAGATGAGGAAGACTCAGACATCTCCTTTTTCGTGGCTGCCGCCACCACCATTGCGTCGACAGGAACTCCCTTGATGAAATAACATTTATCTTGGGGGGCAGTGATGAACTTGTTTGGTTTCCTAGGGACTGGTTCCACTGTGTCAGGTGCCTCCCACGCCCTTCGAGCAATCAAATCCATTAATTCATCGAAGGGCGGAGTCACCCAGGAGGTAGAAGGTTGAGCCCCAAAAGCCTTCAGCAGCATCGACTCGTCCTCAGTGGGGGCTAGGGATTGCCAATCATCCCTCTGTTTCAAGATCTCCAGGATGTCTGCAAATGACACATCCTCCAAGGGTGATTTGGGGGACCCCTCTGCCTCATCCAAGTCGGTGTCAGACGTTAGAGATTCCTGTGGGGAATCTATGTGCCTCCTCTTGCACAACCGTTTCCTCGGGACCTCATCAGAGGAGGCTTCTGGTGAGGCCTCCAAGGAACAGGGGGAACCCTCTGGGGGTGGGTGAGGCAATTGGGCTCTACGCTTGGGATGGATCGTGGGAGCAGAAACAGAAAGTGGCCCTTTTGGGAAAGGAGAAGATTCCCCTGATGATGTGGTTGTCTGTGCAGACAATACCTTCCTCATAAGGTCAAAGGCCCCCAAACCCCTGGCCGAGGGCTCCCCTGGTTCCGAAGAACACGGAAGCATCCCAGACCCAGGTGCCGTGGGCTCCGACCCCGAGGACGGAGCCGAGCCAGTCTGTGCCGAGGCCCCGAGAGGGAGAGTCGGTACCGACAGGTCGGTACAACTATCGGTCCCGGAACCAAGCAAAGACCGTCGGCTCCGCGACTCCCCTATCGGTTCTGAAGGAGTCGAAGTCAATGGTGTCGATCGTGCAATGGATGGTTTCGGCACAGAGGGCTCCACTATCATCAGGTCATCCTCTCCCGGCTCCGAGATCTGGATGGGTCTCGAAGGAGGACCCGTTGGAGATATGGGGAGGCCTTCTAGTTTCGACACCAACTGGGAGGAAACTGCAATTAACTTGGAAAGGGCCGTGTTTTCCATGAGTTTCTGCACGACACGATCCACATCTGTCTCAGACAAGGGTCTGGAAGAACGGGTCGAAGGAGCCGAAGATGGCACCGACCGAAGAATGGACGGTGGTGGCAGTTCCGATACCGGTTCCAAGATCTGGGGCTCAGGAAAAGATAAATGTTCGACGCTCGGCCCCAAGATCTGTGGAACAGGCGAACGAACCCTAGAAGATGAACTCGAAGCCGATGACATGGGCTCCGACATCTTCGACCCCTTCGAGGATTTAGAAGCCTGATCTGACTTGTCCAAAGCTTCTTGAAAGGCAGGCTTCAGTAATCTTCTGTCTATGAGCTTCCTGCGCCTATCTGTCATGACCCTCCCGCTAAAGGAATGGCAAATAGAGCAATCCTCTTGGAGATGGAGAGGGCCAAGACAGTAGACGCAGGAAGCATGATTGTCAGTAATGGACATTTTCTGCCCACACTGACATCTTTTAAAGCCAGATTTAGCTTTTTCTGACATACTACTATAACAACAATAACTAATGAGTATAGAAAAAATGCTAATCCTATATGAATATATATATATATGTGGAAAGGAAAGAAGACACTCACAAAAACCACACCCAAAGAAGAAGGGTTAGGCCACAAAGGGTGCCTGAAGAAAAAAAGGGATATATATATATATATATATATATATATATATATATATATATATAACACACACACAGCACTTCTATAATAATCTAAGAATTATAAGGTAATATCAGGGAAAAAATCAGTATCTTATCTGTAAATAGTAAGCAAAACTCAATTTTCTATCGGGTCCGAGCTCTCCTCGATCCGATCTGTTGCAGCGGCAAACTAGATCTGAGTAATGGCAGGGAGGATTATGAGATATGGGCTGGTCTCGAGCTTCTCTGAGATTCAGAGCTTTGCAATTCGGCCGACTCGGAGCCAAGGATCGGCTCTGAACCCGTGTGTAAGAACAAACGGCGCGATTGAACACTCTTACATCGAAAATTTCAGGAGTCGGCTGACCGGCACTTGCGAACTGCTTCTGCTTCGGGCACCGCGCGGCAAGAAAGACGGATTAAAATGGCGTCGGCTGCATGTTTTATACCCCTGATGACCTGACGTCATAGAAAAGGAGACAGCAACTGACACAGGATCCAAGATTTTGTTATTCAGGCCGACTGAGGGCAACCTGCCAGCAGATTACCCAAATGTAATGACTGCAACAGTGAAACACGAAGAACATCTTTATATGCCGAACTGATTTGTTCAAGTTGCTGAGATCCAAAATCTGTCTCTAGTCCCCTGTTTTCTTTGGCACTAAAAAGAATCTTGAGTAAGTTTTGGATTCTATCTGGTCTGGTGGGACCTCTTGGAGGACTCTCTTTTCTAGCACTTTTGTATTTCCAGTGCTGCAGCTTTCCTCTGACTGGCTGCAACATCATAAATTTGCATATAAATCAAGGGGGAAGCAAAAAGGGAATTATATAACCTCTGGAAATAATCCTCTGCATCCACGGATATGTTGTGATGTCTAGCCAGGCTCTCTGGTGCAGGGATAAATGACCTCCAATTGCCTCGACAAGGGGACAATTGGGCCTCCTTTCAGGAGCACTGGTAGGGTCCGTCAAAGAACGAACCTCTAGATCCTTGGTTCAGCAGGCCTCCTCTGTCATGTGGGCAGCATCTTCCATTTGTGTTCATCCCTCTGCCTTTGGAGAACTATCGCCACATGGATCTTAGAAAAGACCCTAGGACTTCTTGAACCACATTTTTTGTCTTCCTCATTGGTTCCTGGAGAAGGTCCTTTGAGGGGATGAAAAACATACTCCCACTGCAGAGAGTGCCTTTCCATCTTGCTCACACCTGGAGAGTGTGTGTCCTTTATCTTAGGGCAAACAACAAACTGCCATCAAGGGTGCACTGATGAACGAGGACTTGCTACACAAAATCACACAAGTGCATCCAGGCATGCCTCCTGATGGAAATGCCTGAACCCACTGTCCTTGAAGTACCTTCAGCTCCATGAGAGATAAGCTTCATGGAAGAATTGGAACTAGATTGTAGGGTAGCCAACTGAGGCAACAGACAACTTAAGTCTTGCCATTAGTGGTCGCAGAAAGGGATTTTGACAGTTCCTTTATCAAGTCCCTTTGCAGTCTTGTAAAATGTGCCAAGTAGTTCAGCAACTTGAGGGCAAAAGTCACGGACGCATACACAAGCTTCACAAATCTGTCCAATGCTCTAGACTCCCTGTTAGGGGAATGGACAGAAGAACTCTCATCAGCAAGTTTCTTCTTGGTGGCCACCGCCACAATAGCATCTACGGGCATTTCCTTGACCCATTGCTCCAAAACTTCCTTCCTACAGGTGGTGCCAGAATCTGACCTGGTGTTTTGGGGACTGGCTCAACTGTATCAGGCTCCTTCCACACCCACCTAGAGATCAAGTCAATGACCTCACTGGTGGCTGGAGTAACCCAGATGGTAGTTGGGCCAGTTCCAAAGGCTTCTAGGAATACAGATTCCTCTGGAGAAGGATAATCAGTGGACTGACCACCCCTTTGCTTAAGGATCTCAAGGATGTCTCCAAAACAGATGTCATTGGCTGGTGATCTTGGAGACCCATCCCCTTCAATGAAATCAGTATCTTCTGGGATTGACTCCTGAGGGGAGTCTAAGTGCCTCCTCTTGCACTTCCTCTTCCTAGGGGCTTCCTCAGTGGGGTGCTCCAGAGAAGTGTCAGAAGATACAGAAATACCCTGCTGGGGAGCCTGGAGATTTTGGGCTGGCTGTCCCTGTGGCACAAAATGATGGGGCTCAAGGCACAGAGACACACAGGATCCAGAGGGAAGATCCAAGGGCGTAGGATCCGTCCATCCTGCCAGTGCAGAGAACACTCTTTTCACATTCTCAAAGGCAGAGTACTCTGGGGAGAAGGAAGCCAATGAAGATGAGTTCCACTTCATTGGTTCCCCCTGCCCCAAAAACAGTCCACCCAAGATGGAAGTCAGAGCCAGGCTGTCCAATGCTGAAGCTCCAAGGGGAAGAGATGGCTCCGAAAACTTAAGAGCTGATTAATGCCTCGGACCTGACAAGGACACTTCAGTTCTGAGAGTCACCCAGTTCCAAAAACACTGCAGCCAGTGTACTCAGAGCTAGCTTTGGAGCTGAAGATACCAGCATCTTTGAATCCAATCCAGATGGACCTGGAAAGCTCAGATCCAGGGGCTCCACAGATCAGAGAAGGAGCTGGTATTGGTGGAGTAATAGAAACACGGGCTTCCAGACCTAAAGATGTAGGAGCCAGAAGAGCTCCCTCTGTATCTGTGCAGAGAAATTTCCTCATCATTCTGTTCACATCAGTCTCGGTAAGACTTCTGGAAAAAATGAGAAGAAACCAGTAATGCAGACCTAGAGTGCTGGTGTTATTCGAAGTAAGAAGGTTCTCTAGATGGTACTTGGTCCAAAGATGGGGAATACTTATCTTAGGCAAAGGATAGGATCCAAAGAGCTAGTATCTGAGGAAGCCTTCATTGACTCAGACTCCAGCTGAGCAGGAGCAGTTTTCAGATCCGACCTATGTTTTTTCTTTGGTGGTTCAGTGGCAGGATTCAAGGAGGGAGTCCAGGACCCTGGCTCAAAAGACAAACCCACCTCCATAGGTATCACAAGGGATAAGAAACTAAGAGTAATGCTACTCAACGCCAGAAGTCTAAACCTCAAGATGCACGCACTCAAAACTCTCCTTAGCATGGAGAACATCGATATCTGTGCAGTAACAGAAACCTGGTTCAGGGCTCCCGAGAGCACCCCAGCACTACCAGGTTATACCTCATACCATGCTTTTCGGCCCCAAAACTTGGACCGAACAACAAAAGGAGGGGGAGTATCGATATTCATCAAAGATACCCACACCTCCAGGTTGGTGGCAAAGCACGAAGCATCAGAGACTATCCATGTGCAACTAACAGTGGGTAAAACTGCCTTCCAGTTTATAGCCTGCTACAGACCACCTTACCAAACCCAGGAACCCCACTCGGCCTTCCTGAGAACACTGGAAAATATGAAGGTCTCTCCAAACACCATTATATTGGGCAACTTCAACTACCCAAACATAGACTGGGAGCATTACTCTAGCTCCAACACCTTAGCCCAAAGGTTCCTAGAATTTATAAACTCAAATGCTATGGAACAACTTGTTACCACTCCCACAAGAGGGGAAAACATACTGGACCTGATCATCACCAACATGGGGACTCTATGCTCCAGACCAGAAGTGTATCCCTCACTGGTAAGATCAGACCATAAACTAATCTCACTGGATATTCACATCCCGACCCCACCCCCTGCCCAGAAAACCACAGTGAAAAACTTCTCTAAAGCAAATTTTACACTCCTCAAAACTGAGGTGGAATCCTTCAAAGCCCCCGGGCCTGTGGAAAATACAGCCCAGACCGCAGAATCCTTTATAAACGCATTCTATGAACACCTCCAGGAATGCATGGATCATGCGATCCCAAATAAAACCAAGACCCAATCCTCCAAAGGCAGACGTCCTGTCTGGTGGACCCCAGCCATAAACAAACTATACAATAGAAGGAGGAAGCTACTAAATGATAAAGCAAAATCCCAAAAAGGGAAGGCATCACTGATCAGTATTAGCAAAAAACTACGGGCACACATAAAATTGTCTAAGGCCAGCTTCGAGAGAAAAATTGCACAGGACACTAAGGATAATCACAAGGCTTTCTTTAGTTATGTTAGGAACCTGGGTGGTAATTCCCAGATATGCTCAGAATTAGTCCAAAATGACAAAAATACACCAAACCCACAGACATTGCCAACATCCTAGCTGACAGGTTCAGCGCAAACTCCCCACCAAAAGGGCAAATATCTATCCCAGCAGAGTGCTGCCCCTGACATCTCAGATGCTCAGGTAAGAGCCGCCTCTCCAAAGCAAAAACACAGCATCAATGGGACCAGATGGTGTCCCGGCTCGTCCTACATGAACTCCAAGAAGAGCTAAACCCAAACATAAAACTACTGTTCAATCTCAGCCTTACTACAGGATATGTGCCCAAAGAGTGGCGTGTACAGCAACAGTGGTCACTCTCCATAAAGGTGGTGCCTCAACGGATCCTGGAAACTATCGCCCCATAAGCCTGACTAGCTTGGTCTGCAAAGCTATGGAAAGGATCATCATGGATCTCATAAATAAAGATATTGGGGACCTACAAACACTGGATCCTACCCAGTTCGGCTTTGTTAAGGGCAGATCCTGCCTCTTAAACCTGGTTGATTTCTTTGAAACAGTCACCAAGGCCATTGACGAGGGAAGGTGGTCCACACAGCCTACCTGGACCTCGCAAAGCCTTCGATACAATACCCCACTCGGGCATTATAAATAAGCTCACCAGCTTAAATATAAACCCCTATGTCACTAGATGGATTGCAAACTGGCTCAAGGACAGAACCCACATGGTTAGAATTGCTGGAGCCATGTCAGACTCCAAACCAGTTACAAGTGGTGTCCCACAAGGCTCAGTCCTGGGACCTCTCTTGTTCGGTATATATTTCTCGGAGGTACAGGCCAACACGGAAGGACTGTGGCTGACCAAGTTCGCAGATGACTGCAAACTGGGCGCCATAATCGACTCTCCAGCCGACACAAGCATCCTCCAAAAGGGCCTCATAGAAACAGACAACTGGTGCCAGAGCCATGGCCTCAAGCTAAATGCCAAAAAGTGTATAGTCATCCCCTTTGGCAAAAACAAAGTGCCCACAAATTACCACATAGGTGGAACTCCATTAAGTACAGAAGAAGTAATTAGGAACCTGGGGATCCAGGTTGATAGCAATCTCTCATTTGACAACCACGTGGCCAAAGTGGTTAGAAAAACATTTTATATAGCCCACCTAATCATGAAGGGATTCACGTCTAGATCAGGGGAGGTCATCGTGCCTCTTTACTCATCCCTCATCAGGCCCATAATTGAGTACAATGCCCCTTTTGGGATGTACCTTACCAGACACCTGCAGCAACTGGAAAGACCCCAAAAGTACCTCACCAAGAGGATCAAAGGGCTCAAACAGATGCCATATGCTGCCCGGTTAAAGAAACTCCAGCTCTACTCAGTGGCATACCGCCTGTTCAGAGGCGATCTGTGCCTGACGTATAAAGCCATGTCCAACCCGGAATTAATGGACATGCTGCACCTCAGAAAATCCAAATCCCATCGAGCTACGCTCGAGACTTGAACCTCAGCACTGAAATAAATAGGACATGCTGGAGGGACAGATTCATAACCCAGAGGCTCCCTTCACTCTGGAATAAAATCCCAGTCCAGGTTAGGCAGAGTCCCTCATTGACTCTCTTCAAGAGGAATCTTGATGAGTGGATGGGAGATCGTAGGTTTACCCCGGGTATCACTTCTGTGTCACTGTTAGAGGCACAGTATACTAACCTCGAAAAAGGGCATAGAAAATAAATTTAAAATGGGTGGCGAAAGCCAAACACATTCTGGCTAGGCTTATAAATGCCCTAGGGCAGATAGCCTAGTATGAACCTATGAACCTAAGACTTGTAAGAAGTCTCCTTCGTCTTGGGTTTGGGGGAGTTGAGCCCCAGAAATAACTTCTGAAAAGGATGAGGGAAGTAACCTTTCAGAATTAATTTATTCTTCCTATCCACTCTTGTGGTTTAAAAGCTTTCTACATAGAACAGTCTATCTGAAGAGGTCTGGACTTAAACAGTAAACACATAAAACGTGCACGTCTGACACAGGCAACTTGTGCCTACATTTCTAACACTTCTTAAAGCTAGAAGGGCCTTTTTCAGACATTTTGAAAATAGAAATAAGAGTTTTATTTTTTTTTTTTTGTTTTAAACTGTTAAGATAGAAATATAGAAAAACAATCACCAACAATGGTAATTCAAGCTACACTAAAAATGTAAGAAAAAAAGAAAAGAAATACCAGCTATGGTGAAACAGAATACACCGAGACATGTAAAAAGGATGGATTTATAAACAGTAAACTGTTAAATGTTAAAGTCAGCAAAAATAGTGACAGGGCTTTGAGTTAGTCCATGTAGGACATGTTATTTAGTCCTTGTATCCTTTTAGTAAGGTATCTCTGTGGGTGTTCCATTTGATGCACGTGTCTGGTCAGATACATACGGGGGCATTATATTCAATAACTGGCCTACTGTAGCTGAGGAAAGGGGGGCAATGACATCCCCAGATCTAGACGCAATCCATTTATTTACAGGCTGCGCAATATAGAAGGACTTTCTTACAACAGACACACGTTGGTCAAATGCCAGGTCACTGTCCACGTATGTTCCCAAATCCGACAACTGGGTTAGCTCTTAGGAGCATACTGTCAATGTGGTAGTTGACTTCCCAAATAATACAGTAATCTATTTTTTGGCCTTTGGTTTCAGTCCATGATTTTGGCAGCAGTTATTTATTCTGGGCAAACCTTCCTGCAGGATGGCTAAGTCGTCTGGGCATTCAACAACTGCTTCTAGCTTGCAGTCATCTACAAACTTAGTCAGCTAGAACCTTTTGATATTGGCTTTTACTGTGAAAAGCAGATGACAAACAGGAGAGGTTCCCAGCACAGAACCCTGGGCTACTCCACTGGAAACTGGGTTCTTTGTGGGGGAGGGGATAATTTCTCCTATTTTGATTATCTACTTCCTCTTAGCCAGGTGGTAATCCAGAGGGTGACATATGGGTTTACTGACCAGGTCGTGGTATGCTGTATTTACCGTTTTGCTTTCATCCATTGCTTTGGTGACAGTTTCAAAAAAAAAAAAAATCTACCAGGTCAAGTAAGCATTACCAGTCCCTCCAAACTAAGAAGGGTCCGGTGTTTGGAGGTTCCGTATGTCCTAATTGATTAACTCCATGACAAGTCTTTTCATGGCTTTGCATATCAGGCTTGTGGGTCTGTAACTGACTGGGTTTGTGGAAGGCCCTCCCTTATGCAGGGGAATGACTGCAGCTGTTCTTCAATCACTTGGCACAAAACTTGTACAAAGGCTGAGAGTGAACAGTGTTGTCAGGGGTGCAGCTAAATTGTGTTTTAGAATATTTGAGATGCATCCAGGAATAGTGTCGGAAGCCACTGATGCAGTATTTTTAGCTTTTGATAGCACTTTTAGGATTTGGTCTTATGTGATAGATGGAAGCATGCCAGTGGTATACCCTGAGGGACAGACATCTTCAGCCTCAGTGTAGGTAACATCGTTCACAATCAGCTCAGCACATTGTTGTGTTACGCTTATGAGATTACCAACATAACTAAAAATGTCTTTTGATTGTCTTTGGCTTAAACAGCTATTTTTAGCCTCAAATTGACTTTAGTAGATTTTATTAAGGTCCTGAGTTGTTTATTTTAGTGACAAGGACTACAACGTTCTGGGAATTAACTCTTCTCATTTTTGGTCAAAATTATTTTCCTTTTATTATAAAGCTTGTTGATAGTTGATACTATGATTCCACCATCTGGGCTTGTTTGCCCTGCACTTGTTCCACTGGGGTACAGGTGCATCTATGCAGCTGTTTATATGCTGGTATAGTGTAGTGGTGGACATTTCTGCTAATTCAGTTTAGTTAACTGGATTTGGTGGGGATCTGAAGCTTGCCAATGTATCACTTAGGAGCAGGCAGTTTGCCTTAAAGAAATTAAAGGTACCTTGGGTGGAGGGAATCTGTGGTTTCAGTTTCATTTCACAGGAGACTGCTTTATGGTCAGACCTACCAAGTGATGAAGATACACAAGGGATGATCATCTGCAAATGAAAACTCTCCTTAGAGAATGCTTTGGCATATCTGTATGTACCACTATGTTTGTTCAATGCACTTGATTGCATTACACTTGGTCAAATGTCAGATTTAAATACACACATTTTTTAATGCATGTTTTTAAATCTGTCACTTTATGAGCATGTGTTGCATTAAAAAAAGCATTTTTGCAGGGGGTGAGCACTTTTGCACCTCCAAATGCCCCCCCCCCCCCCCCAAGCTATGAGTCAGCACTGTTGCTTAATACATTGAAAGGCAAATGTTCTTTTATGGCATTTCTGTATCTCTGAGAAAATATCTTGCTTGATGAAGTTCTCCATTTGTCACAGACATTTTTATTGTTTAATTCAGATCCCTGTAATAAAAGACAAATGTCTGAACTTGAAACATTGTTCATCAAAACTAAATACCATAGCATTTCTTTTCCTTTCTGATTTCTACAAATTTCAATCCAAATAAAAACAAACTTCTACGTCTTCAAATACCATGTCTGTATATTTTTTTCTTTTAATACTTTTATTAAATTAACACTTAAGACACAGGCGCACATACATTTACAGGAAACAAACAGTTTTAACGTTTCTCATGCATTATACATAAAATATTTTCTTTCTTTATAACAGCTGTCATTCACTCCAGCATTATATAAATTGCTCAAACCCCACCTTCCCTTAAACCTCATTCCTCCTCCTGAACATTATTCTGCATGTATTGCTCCCACAAATTCCACTCATTTCTGTATAATTTACTCCTTCCCTCTTCTAAAAATCCCACTTCCAGTTCTTTTGCCTTTTTAACCATATTAAATACTTCCATTATAGTTGGTTTAGCTTTTGATTTCCATTTTCTCATAACTGCTTATTTGGCAACCGATGGCATTAAACTTAAGACTTTACTACGTCTAGGTAATTCAGATCCTGTGCCCAGCTCTAAAGAATCATCTCCTTAGTTACGGGAACTGTTTTTGTTGGAGGATAAGGAGCAGGAAGCAATTATAATGCAAGTCAAGAAAGTAAGAGGAGTAACATTCACAGATTACATTTGCAAAACACGTTCCCAATATCAAATTTTTATACATGATAGGGTTTGGTGATTTTGGAATGGCTTGGCCAAAATTCACTCATCCCTATATTACAGCCTTTCATGTTTTGCTCTTGGGAACGAAGAAAGAAGATATGCAATACAGTTGAAAAGCAAAACCTTAGCTGCCTTCTAAATATATACTTGTCTTTCTTTTTTAAATAATTTTCTCTGTTTTTATGCACTTCAGATATGACGGCAGAACCCTCTGGTTGAGATGCAGTACAGAAAGATCCTGGCCAAGACTTAGGAGAGACTGCATACAATACATGTGATGATTATTAAGTGTGGTCTGAACATATAACTACATTTATGAAAAAAATGAGTATTACAATTGAGCTGAAGAGTTACTTGGCTATGCCTTCCTCAGGCTGCCTGCTGGTGAACTCTCACAACCAGTTCTAAGACATCCATCAGTACGACACTGTGCAATTGAAACATAAAGTATATGTTTATAGCAATATGTATTTTGACATAACTTGGATGAGTGACACTGAATAGTGACCCCCAGCTGCCGATATTACACAGCTGCCATGTCAGAAATGTTCAGTTAACTATACGAAACAAGGTACATCAGTTACTGACAGGAAAGGAAAATAATGTGTCATATGGAAATAGAAATGTTAAGGCACAACAATCATCTTAGGCTGTGTGTTGATTATAGTGCTAAAAAGGTATTAGGAGTGAATGGCTAACACATCATGTAAGTGAAATCAGCATGACAATCACAGCATACTGCACTTTGGAAGAAAGAATCTGCGTGTCCTAAAGTGTAAAGAAATGAAATGGTCTAACACTTTTCTAATCGATGTTTCATACCTGCTGGATCACGCCATTCAACACAGTTGGCGAACATGCCTGCATTAATTTGTATTTCAGTGTTATTTTCACATAATATGTGCATACTAAGAAAAAGGAGAGGTGCCTTCTTGAATAACAAGCACACTGTATGATATTCCGAACAGGAACACCAGGACTGCAGTACTATGGGCACTATTAATGGTGTACAAGTAACAGGCCTTGTAATTCAAGATATAGTAGACATCAAGAGTAAAATCCTGCTGCAGTATCACAGCAGCCACAACAGTACATGTTGTAGGAGTCTGCTACAAGTACCACACAGTGTAATTTTCATACAAACCATGCACTCACGGCTGATATAGTGTATATTAAAAGGACATTTCATCTTACTGAAAAGGACAATAAAAATGGTGTACTGCAGACTCCCTGCTTCCCCTTTGGTGACAGGATGACAAGGGCAGGACCAAATTTGGTATGGGGTTAACTTCTCACATATTTCATAATTCTGAAACAAACTGCTCTGACCACATGAATGTGATTAAAACAGGAAGCTCTATTACGATCAATGGACCTGCAGCAATGTGCACCTGGTGCTTTACAGAAATTCATTGTTATAGTACTGGAAATATTTCAACTTCCAAGACATGCTAAACCAGTAAGAGTAATTTTCAGAGATGGTCTTTGTATGATTTGAAATACTTCACAAACATTTCTAATTGATGCAGAGCTTGGCTTGTGCAACCATCACCTACAGTACATCATACCTGTCAATCTCTTAGAGTAAGAAATCTGGACAAACCAGAAATAATGGGGGGTAAAGGCCAAAAAAGACAATTTTTAAATATCGCTCTTACAAACTTGGAAAGTTGATAGAATAACAGGTTATATTTATTTATTTGACATTTGTTGACCGGGAATGTCTGACTGAGCTTGCGCACTTTTTCAGCAGAGGCCCGGGGAGAAAAGCTCGGCAAAGTATTACGTACACTATAAAAATATTTACAAACAATACAGTAAGCATGAGGTAATATAAACATGCATTATAATGCTTGCATTCACAATTGTAATATGAGAGTTTAAAGATGTTATTTATAAAAAAGGCAATAAAACCAAATGTGAAAGTCTTTCACACATCTCTAATACGCAAGGACTTCATGGGGGGAGGAAGTAATGATCATTAACTCAGAGTTTAAGAAAAGAGTACAGACGTACTGTATATCAAATCTTGGTTCTTACAGGTAAAAGCATGTAAATCAGTAATCAGAAGCAGAGGGGAAGTTGATAAAGAGAGAATGTGATAGAAAAAGTATGGCTATGGATAAAAGAGGGAAAATTAGAGATTTTTTTAAATTTGTAAATAAGAGAGGAGAGTAGTAGTAATAGTTAGAATCAAGTGAAATCTGAGAAAGGGGAGTAAGCTAAGTGGGAAAAGAAGGGAGGGAGGTAAATATGAGTAGTGGAGAAATTGAGTGAAAAAAGGTATTAGGAGTCAGAGTTCTGTAGCAAGAATTGCATACAAATTGAGAAGGGGATGTATGCAAAGAGGGTCAGGTGATTAAGTTCACGGTGGTTGTGTACAGGAACAAGTCCAGGTATTTGTAAAGTGGACATTTAAGGCGATTTTAAATGGGAGGTGCTGTGTAATAGATCTGATTATTAAAGGTAGCTTATTCCAGTGGATAGAGGGAAGATAGTTGTAGAGGGTTTCACCAATTGATTTCTTAGGTTTACAGATGTCAAGGAGGTTTTAGTTGGTGCTTCTAAGTATTCTGGTTGGGAGGTAGTAATTTAAGATGTCGGAAATGTTAGGGCAGAAGGAAGGTTTGTAGAGGATGGAGTGGATAATATTAAGTTGGTAGAAAAGAAGATGACTGGGGAACTCAAGCCAGTTCAGTGTTTTCAAAGCCAAACAGCGGTGGGATTTAGGTTGTGAGTTGGCGGCAAATCTGGCTATTTTGTGATATGTATTTTCCATCTTATTCAGTAGTGTTGCCTGTAGGTTAGTGAGGATTTGGGAGCCACTCAACAGACAAACTAGGAGATAAGGAAAAGAGAGTAACCGTCTTAACTCTGGTGTGAGATGTCTTTTGTTACAATATAGTAAGCCAAGCTTTTGGTTAGTATTTTTGATACAGTAATTTATACGAAGGTCAAACTTTAGTTTATCATCAATTATGACTCCTAGTAGTTCGTTTTTTGTTGTGTTTGTGGTTTTGCATTGGCATACATTTTCTGAAGGTATGAAGTCTACAACTCAAATATCTGTCATTATTTTCTGACTCCATTCCTCAATGATTTGCAGATGATTTGCCACAAAACCACAATTTTACGAGAAACAGACCAAATAAATGAAGCAAAAATCTACACATTCTGCGAAAATCTACACAGTTGAGAGGTATGACCTACATGAGTTTTAATGCTGATGTTTTTAAAGACTTCGGAACATATGTACTCTGTTACCATTTCAGTTAGCAAAACATTCTGGAAAGTATATGCCTTCTACATAATGGCCTTCTTCAGAAGCAACAAGGGATATCGTATGCACAAAGTTCCAAGAACTTGGGGGAGGGGGGGGGGGTCAGCTTGCACAGGCCAGGTTGTTTATTAAAATGGCCTGGCATTTCAGGTTCCTCCTGCCTTCTCTAGAAAGCAAAAACGAAACTCAGAAAGCAGCTCACCAGACTGCTGTGTGAAGCAGCGTGGAGACATTTCCATTAGTAAAGTGTAAAGAAGAAAGTAACTGCCAATAGTAGTACAGGGGCAAAGTTATTTATTTTTTTTTAAGTAGAAATTTTAAGCATAGTAAAAAGTACAAGCTGACCTAATTAAATACTACATTACAATTTTGTAAAGTGTGACATTCTTCAATGTATACACTGATACTAAAGTTTGCTACATCTGCATATACGTATGCATCCTTTCTAAGATTTACAAGCAGTACGTAATATCTCCACACAAAACCTTTAGTAAGGAGACACAAGATAAATGAGAAGAACACAACACTAGCTGTACGAGTTCAAATGATGCTTTATATTTCTATAAAGTACACATTATCCTGACATACTTACATATATAAGCATATAATACTTTTATGTATTCTGTGCATCTTCCTGTTTGCTGTACAAGTTCAAATGATGCTTTATATTTCTATAAAGTATACATTACTCTGATATATTTACATATAAGCACATATAATACTTTTATTTACTCAGTGCTTCTTCCTGTTAACTCTGTTTTTACTAACTTGTTTGAGGAGTATAAAATAAAAGTCTAGAGCCTGGGTTGTATTTATCACCACCAGTATGAGAAGTTTACTGTTTCTGAGTTTCCCTTAAAAAAGCACGTGAAATGAAAACGTAAACCCCATTTTCTTTACCAAGAACTGATACCTGCTGGACTGGGTCAGTAGGAGGAAGCCATAGGGCAGATGCTGGTGTTCTAGTCAGTGGCACAACAAGTTCAGCAGTACCACTGTGTTGGTCTAAGTTCCACTGAGGAACAACTGAGGACTGATGACCCTTAGCATTCAGTGGCAATGGAAAGTGCAGCCAGATGGTCAAGACAGCCAATAGGTGACAAAACTGCTAAGCAGGATGTGGTGAGATATGACATCTGACGAACTTTACTTATTTAGCATTGCTATAGCATAGGTCTTCAGTCAGTGTTTCACCTGACAGTGCTGCTGCTCATTAGCTAAACTATGGAACTCACGTCCTCCCTCCCTTCAGAATACTACAAACCACTCCAACTTAAAATCCCTCGTCTACTTCTACCTATCTTCAAAGTTGGAATGCCCATGCTCTTTTCTCCACTAACTACATCTATCCACTATTTTTTCTCCTAGTACAGCGACATCCTTCTCCTGCATCTACTCAGCACCCTCAGTCTTTCCCTAGCTACTCCTACTTCTACTCAGTCCAAACTTTGCTCATTACTAAACTCCAGCTGTTATTTTGTCTAAATACTACACTCTAAAAATACTATAAGACTGTTTTTGCTGCACCATTTTATACTCTGTTAATGAATTCATATTCTGTAAATACATTTTAATGTTGTATAGTCAGTGTGAACTAGCTTGTTTTCTGTGTTTACTCACTGTCACTAGAGCTTCTATTAAAACAAATTTATATTCTGTAAATGTATTTCAGATTGTATACTCAGCATGAAATATACGACTACTTTGTTTTGTTGTGTATGTTTGCCTTTGTAAATGGAGCTTTTCTCCCCGGGCCTCCACTGAAAATGGGCTCTTCTAGGCTCAGTGGACTTCCCCGGTCATCAAACTGAAATAAAAATAAAAATAACAATAAAAATAAAGTGAAATTTAGACTGCTACTTACATTTAAAGTACGATTCCTTCTACATTTACTTAACTTACTCAAGCTCCATTTCTTCCACTGTAAATTTTCAGGCTGTATTTGCTTGAGCTGTTGTATCCTTGACCAATGATCACTCGTTGCTTACTGTAATGAGGTATAACGCCCTGCAAGTACGTAGTCACATCTTCTTCAAGGTCAAAGGGTAGTGGAGAAAGTGACACTTATAGCAGTTACTATTCTAACATGAAGATTTCTCCAAGCTGGATCAAACTGGGAATAAGAATATGTAATTGGGGGGGGGGCAAAGCTACCAACAGAGGTGGTACAAGGAGATTGCCGCCCCCCCCCCCCTGCAAAAATGATTTTACTCTTTTCACATTTCCATAAATTCATAGATCTCATCAAGTACGTAATGTGTAGAACTTACAGTTATCACCGATAACGGGACTTGTGCTGAAATGTATCATCCGTTGTGTTTCAGCCTTGTAATTTTCAAGGCAACACAGTAGACTAATCTTTTTACAACTTGGATGGAAATGAACAGTTGCCATCTTATGAAGATGTACTACAAGTGGCATTATGTGACAAAATGAAACAAAAAACTCTTCATAGACAAATTATTATATAGCATAGATTACCTTTCCTTTTCTGCATTTAATTAATCTTCTAGCACATCTTTATTTATTGTGATTTATTTTCCCATTAAGTGTCAAACTACATGACCCATATGACTAGAACTAATGTTGAGCGTTTTTCTTCTCTGACTCCTACATGAACAGTGATTCTAATTTATCATTTGCAGAGGCTTCCATTTTTGCAGTAGGCCATGCACCCAATCTTCTAAATTTTCAGGCTCTCTCACAGACACGACCACATCTGTCTCTGAGAAGCGCTTCTGTTGCAATTCTAAGTTTCTTTGCTACATATATACTTTCTTCTCCTCTTCTAGACATATGGGTAGTAAAATACTATTACCCACTGAAGAGGCCTCCATTCTTCATCACTAAGTTTCTCAATGAAGAGTTGCTGTTAGAATTAAAGCTAAAGTTTACAACCTATGCACAGTGGTTAGTATGCAGATGTTCTAAATACCACTGATTTTGCTACACAACTACTACAAACCCCTGCATCACAGGTAATGACCAAGTCTGCATTAAACCTTTTCATTCTTGTAAACACTTGAGCATTTAACTGGACCTTTTCCTCTGACTCTGTAACCATGCTATCCATTTACAAAAGAAAATAACCACAGAGTTATAACCAGTTAAAAGAACACCCTGTCTGTTTTCCTCCAAATTCTACAACTTCTATTGTGAAAACTGTATACTTTCTTTAGCCAGTGTACTCTTTGTCCTTTGTTAACATCATTTCCAGAGCACAGCATCTGTCACTTGATAAACTACAGGGCAGTAAGCAGAAAGCTTTAATAAAGGAGGTATGTGTTTTCAGGATCATTATCTGGCCAGAAAGGAACCATGTAATCTGCATCAAGGATACACGTCAGCCATGGTGGATCCTAGGAAAGAGAATTGACAGCAAGATTAAACAGGAGCTGGAGGGAGTAATTTACTAGTCATCAAATGTAAAGAGGATTCCTAGCAGAATCACAGTGGGCCAAAGGCAGAATCTTATGAAACCTCAAAGGAAAGAAGCAAGGGATGAGAAGCCATCAATAACTTGCATAGAAAATTCTGTCAACATCATTGTGAAAACTGGTGAAACGAGATGGAAATGCTGTCAAGACCAAAAGATTTAAAGACAGATATAGCAGAACACAGAGATGCAACAGAAAGCTTTGAAAAGGTCAGTAAATATAGAGGTAGTGAGGCCTGGGTCCATATTTCAGTATGCTTTATTAATAAGATTATCTACCACAGGAGAAGGAATGGAATTGGCTATTACAGAAGTTGTACATTTCACTAGACAATGAGCCACAGATAAAGATCAGCTGTTTGTAAATGACTGACTTATTTTTTCTTTGATAAAATATAAAACAGGGAGATGCGGTAGAAGCAGGCAAGATGTGACATGCTGCCTAGTTTAAAAGTCGCTATACAATGATTTTTCATAAGTCACGGAAGGCTAAAGAGGAAGCAGAGTAACTGAGTTAAGAGTCAGGGGCTTTATGACCAGCATTTTTTTTTTTTTTTAATATAGAAGACATCTGAATATAACCAACAGATCCAGAGAGTTGGGAGTTTAGGATGGTAGAGAAGATAAACAAAGGGGAGGTCAAAGAAAGAGAGACTGGACATTCTGGAGATATAATGAAAAAAGGGGATACTGACAATGCAGGGGGGAATATTACAACTACAGCCAAGTGATATGGGATCAAACTTTTAACTTCTTGTATGAAGGCTGACGTTCCTGCCAAATTCTGACACTTTGGGTTATATTTACCCCTGTGCCTGACCTCCATCAATCCTCCCCTTGAGAATGCATACATTATCCAAGGAGACCCATCATTCATGCAGCCATAAGGATGTTTTGTGCTCTCAATGTTGCCCTGACAGAGTGTTTTTTTTTAAATGGTCTAATTCAGCCTCTGGTGATATGAGCATCTGAGTTACTGCAAGGGCTGCTTATGCCCCTTAGTCTGCCTATCTATGGTCATCCATAAGTGCTGACAGGGGCTACCAGCACAATCATTGGTGGCCAGATCTACATCTTCCCAGCATCAATTCTACGAGCCATGGTCCTGTCATCAGGGCAGTTGTGCAAGCTGGGTAGAACATAGTCCCTCCTGTAGAAGATGGGCACACCCATCCTCCCTGTTTGTGCTGTCATACACCTGAGCCAACAGTCAAACTCAGGGTGTTTGGGTTGTAGTCACAGCTTTATTCCTCTAATCCACCAGTGCAAGTTAAATTCTCTGACGTTATTAAGGGATGACATTTCTCTGCATACAATGCAGAATGTTTTCTGAACTTTCATGCATGTTCCACTTGCATTTCTTTACCATGACCAGCAGCATGTTCAGTGATTTTTAGAAGTCTCAAAAACACTCTTTTAGCTACATTTTTGCATTATGTACAATTACAAGGAGATAATGGTTTCTCTGTGGTTTCTTCACAGATGACAGAGGTCCGAGAAACCATGCAGTAAGAAGAGTATTCCAAGAAAGAAATTCCTTAAAGCTAAGGTATGTTACTTTTTGAGTAAACTATGCTCAACTAAATGGAAGAGACAAAGAACAAAAAAGTAGAAATTTTTTTTTAAATGAGCTTAAGGTAATAGCACATGGCTGCAGTTTCTTTTTCTTTTAAATAATATCACAGACAGTGGACACTGATGGGAACAGCAAAAGCAGATACCCACACACTGCCAATACATTTCACAAGTCCACTGATGCACAAGGGGAAGTCTTAACTTCAATCCAGGATGTCCAGGTTCCATTAGCAGCTCAGGTATATGTTGGAACTGGCGTGGAGAAAAACCCTATACAGCTTTCTTTCAGTATCCTGTTTACATTTTCACTATGTGAACACTAGCGTAATAATGAGCATCCTCTTCAAAGTACAATTCATTTCCCTCCTCTTTCTTGCACACAACCAACTACCAAAACCAGTCTTATGCCCGATGCTCAGTCCACTGCTTGTAATGGCAATTACACCCACATTTCATTCGATATAGCCCACAACCTTTACATCTCATTCATCTTTTCAAACAAATGTATATAAAACTTAACCCACCCAACCCACAAATTAGTCACAAAGAACAAACTTAAAATGAAGTGGCATTTTATATTCCAGCTATCCCTATCCAGTCTGCAACTATGCAGTGACATTCACCCCAACCCAGGTCCAACCACAACAGCCTCTCGTAGGTACATCCGTTTATAGGAGGTTATTTGGCTAACGGCCCTAGAGCCCTTACAAGCCTAGACATATTTATCCCGAGTTGCCCCACTTGTCAGTGGCTAAGTGAGTGAAGTTCACAGAGGTAACGGTCTATGGTAGTTAATATCGACTTTGTAAGTCGAGGAGGGACATGGACACCATCCCAGGAGTGAATTTGCAGTCACTCAACTATTGATCTAGGTTGTGTTTGAAGAGGGTCAGGGAGGGGCTCTGTTTTACATGAACTGGAAGGTTGTTCCAGAGGAGTGGCAGTCTCCGAGAGCTGCATCTATCTCTCCAGCATGACCTGCTCATGTCAGAGGCTAGGTTAAGATCCCTGGAGTGAGTGACCCTCCTGCAGTTTGATTTACGGATGTGTGGCATTTCCATCAAAGCCAGGTCAGAGACTACCCTGTAAGCCAGGCACAGGTCACCATTTAGCAACCTGGAGGAGACAGAATACAGTGACAGGGCTTTCACCTTTCTGCTTAAGACTTCTTTTGTGTAGTCTATAATTTCTTGGTGAGAAACCTCTGTGGTCTCTTCAATTGCTGCAGGTGTCTGGTGAGGTACATGCAAAAGGGAGCATTGTACTCAATTGCTGGTCTGATGAGGGCAGAGTATAATGGAATTATAACATCCTTAGATCTTGATGTGGTGCCTATACTTATAAGATGCGTCACATAGAAGGATTTCCTTACTAATGTGGATACATGGGGGTCAAAGTTCAGATTACTACCAACATAAGTAACCAGATCACGTACCACTGGGTCTACACTTAGGGGAGTGCTGTCGATATAGTAGTCATCAGGGATGTCAGCTTTCATAAAAAGAGAACAACAACACATTTATTTGCATTTAGCTTTAATCCGTGGCTTTCTCACCAATCATTTGTCTGCATTAACCCTGTCTGCAGTATATGAACATCAATGGGGACTCAGTGATTGCTCCCAGTTTGCAATCATCAGCGAACTTGGTCAGCTGCAGGCAATCCAAGTTTGCCTGGACTTCCCGAAATAAATTCTGAACAGTATGGGGCCCAGCACAGAACCCTGTGATATGCCACTGGTGACTGGTCGGCAATGTACGTGTTAATTCCCAAATGGGAGAGTGTCTCTATAATACTTGATTGCGGAAGTGTGTCAAATGCCTTGGCTAGGTCAAGATGGGCAGCATGCACTTTCTTTCCCTCATCCAGGGCCTTGGTGACTTTCTCAAAGAAGTCAGTCATGTTTAACAGGCATGATCTTCCTTTAACGAAGCTGAACTGGGTTGAGTCTAGTGTTTGGAGATTACCTATATCCTTGTTAATAAGGTCGATAATGATTCTATCCATGGCCTTGCAGATGAGGCTAGTCATGCTTATTGGCCTATAATTCCCAGGGTAGGTTGATAGTCCACTTTTGCGCAGAGGGATTACTGTTACAGTCCTCCATTCTGCTGGAACATAGTCAGTTCTCAGGCTGTGGTTAATCAGGGATCCAAGTGGGTCTGCTAGGTCATGTTTTAAGTTGTTTAAAAGGCAACCTGGGATGTTGTCTGGTCCCACTGATGTCATGTTTTTAGCCTTGGAGAGGACCAAGATGACCTGCTCACTTGAGATAACAGGTTGCAGAATGGTGGCAGGCATACTTTGGGGGATAACTGGAAGGGACACGGGGGTGAAGTTTGTTCCAAATCTGTCAGCTAGCAGGATGGCTATTAGCTCCAATTGAGTATGGGTGGTGGCATCCACAACCAGCTCATCGCATAGCTGAGTACACCCTTTTAGATTTTGGACATACTTAAAGAATGCCTTGTGATTATCCTTAGCTAGGGAGGCAATTTTTGTTTCATAATTAGCTTTGGGGGACTTGACAATGATACGCATGGTCTTATAAGAGTTTAGTTAGAGAGGGATTTCTTCGTCTGCTGAGCCAGTTCCTCCTTGTTCTTGGAGATTAGTTTCTGTCTCTTGTTGTATAGCTTGTTTATACTAAGGGTCCACCAGGGTGCTTTGTTTTTTCCGGCAAAACCTGTTTTTTAATCTGGTCAGGTACAGCCAATTCTATACAACTGCTTAAGTGGCTACACAGAGCATTGGTGTACACCTCTGCACAGGAGTCCATGTTATCTGCAATCAAAAGGTCTTTGAAACGTCTTCTACCATCACTGAGTAGGAGGTAATTTGTCTTAGAAAAATTCTTAAGCATTTTTGAGTTTAATGGGGTATCTGGTTTTCGAATAACATTGAATGAGACCAATTTATGGTCTGATCTTAATAGGGAGGGCATTACACGGGGGGGGGGGGGGATTGCAGTGCTCTCCCATTTCAGTGAGTAGCATGTCCAGGACATTTGAGCCTCTTGTGGGTGTGCTGACTACCTGTTCTAGAGTATTTGTAATGGCAAAGTCCAAGAACCTCTGAGCCAACATGTTTGTGGTTGTGTATGTTTCCCAGTCGATGGAAAGATCATTAAAATCACCCATGCATAAGGTGTTGCGCTGTATGGGTGACTCCAGTACGTCCAGGTAAGTGGTATGCTTTCTGTTTCATGGTGGGGGACCTATAGCGAGCTATGATGTGGTAGGGGGCTTTGCCTATAGTTAATTGGACATGGAGTAGCTCAAGAGAGTCATAATGTTTAATCACTCTCGAGATGACTTATCCTTAATGAAGATGGATACACCTCCTACTCTGGTTCTTTCATGCTCAGTTTATGGTCTGAATGTATGGAAGGCATTGTAGCTCTGCATAGCTGGGGCACTTTCCACACCTTTGAAATTTGCCCCAATGACTGCACAGATGTTAGCATCTTCCAAAGTGATGAGTGCTTCCATGGAGTGCAGTTTCTTGTTTAGACTCCTAGCATTAATCAGTAGTACATCAATTTTATCTACAGAGATTTTGTTATGTTGAGAGAATGGTTATTTTGACACTGCGTAAAAAAGGCACAACAGCAGAGGCTAATGCCTTTGCCAGTATCTGAAAGCCTAGAGGAGACAGGTGAAGACCATCTCTGGAAAAACAGTGTAGCCTGCTGACCATGTCTTCCAGGCTGACAGATACTGGATCCCATTGAACTAACACTAGAAGCTAAGCCAATTGTTAAAAGTCAATAATTTTTTGTTTGTATTGTGGCATCATCCTTGGGGAAGGTACAGTACTGCTTAAAGCTAGGCTTACACCTGCCTATGACACAATCTGAGAGCTCAGTCATGTCTCTCTTCTTATAGTCCAGTGAGGTACATCTCAAGTCATTCACCCCCACATGGACTATGACGGAGTCATACCAGTACTTGTGGTTTAGTGACTTGAGTGTTTGAGTGACTTGACAGATCCTGGAACCTGACAGGCAGGTAACCATAACCCGCTCCTTATCCAGTCTGGTGAAGGAACATCAGTCTTATGGGCTTACATGTTAAGACACTGGTGTGTGTGTGTGTGTGTGTGTTATGTGCTGTGGTTGTTTTTGCACTGTGTGTGTAAGTGGTTTGCATTTGGGCAGTCTTTGATCTTTTGGTAAGTTGAATGAGTACCTCCACATATGTGGGTTTATGTGTTGTGTCCTTATTTAGTATGGGAAGTGTGTATGCTGACAACCTATCTGGGATTCAATTTGTCCTTATGTGAGAGTCTTGACTCCAATTTCATAGAGTAACTACATCTCTCACATAAAGTATTTGTTTGTTTCAATAGCAAGTTGTTGACAGCAGACCGTTACAGAACACCGCACTCCTTCAACTCTTGTAAAACAAGTTTAAAACATCAACTCTAAAAGCATCTGTAACAAAGTAACTGAACTGCAAACATTAACCTTAGAAGCATCTGTAACACAGTAATTGAACTGCATGCTTTCATATCTCATTACAATCGTGACATCCTTGTTATCACAGAAACATGGCTAAAACCCGAAGTCAAGGACAGTGAAATCCTCCCTCCAGGATATTGTACCCTTAGAGCAGACTGTATATCCAAAAAAGCAGGTGGGGTAGCCATTATATACCCAAAACACCTAAACATATCCCTTTATCAGCTTGGAGACCACTCTTCGAAAGCATGGCACACCAACAAATCACAGGAAAAACTTCTACACTACAGACAGATAAGAAATAAAACCAAACACAGTATAAGGTTGACAAAAAACTACACTATTTTAACTTACAGCAGGCACACCAAAATAATAATCCTAAAAATTTCTGGTCATCAGTCCAAGATCTACTAAATCCAGGCCAAAATCAACAGTCCACTCTCTCTCCAGAAGACTCAATCAACAGTCACTAATAACTTTAACCCTTTCTTCAAACTGCAGCATCACTTATTAAAGACAACCCCATCATCAAACCAACCTCCCAACAACAAAATCTCATGGAAGCTCACTTCTTACTCAAACCTATCCCTACCCTCCACCATAAGAAAATATCTTCTTGAACTAAAAACTACAAACTCTGCCACAAACAACCTTCCTCCTGAATTCCTAAAAAAAGCAGCTGAATCTGTCATATCCAATATCTATACTAACAAACAAATGTATTCCAGAATCTCATGTCCCAGCCATTTAGAGGAAGGCATACATACTTCCTCTTCATAAAGGATGACCCCTCTGTGAACGACTTAAGACCAATTACCATCCTGTCACCGTTATCTAAAATATTAGAAAAGTGTATCCATTCCTAATCACTGCAATACCCAACCATAAACAATCTTCTTTCGCCCACACAGCATGTTTTTCGTCCCAGCCACAGCACGACTACTGTCCTATTTCATCTTGCCGGTACCATTAAAAAAAACAAAAATACCAGAAACCTAATATCCTTATTCCGAGACCTGTCTAAAACATTTGACAGGGTCTCTCACCATAAACTATTACTAAAACTCTCCTCCTTGGGTATATCTCCCTCCATCCTCTCTTTACATCCATAGAATTCTGGCTATACAATTCACAACTCCTACTTAACCCCCCAAAAAACAAAGTTACTATTTTTCACTCCAAAAACATTATCACAAAACAAAACTCTCGTCAAAATCAGTTCATCAAACAACACACTAAACAGGTCTCTAACATCAAACTCTTAGGAGTCACAATTAATGACAACTTAAAATATGACCTACACTTCCAATCTGTTAAAAAAAATACCAGAAGCTTGGCCTCTTGTATAAAACAAAATACTACTTAACAGAACTAAAGAAACCATAACTAAAGCCTACCTTCCACCTACTTTACTGTATGCCTGCCCACTCTTTACTAACCTACAAACGCCCACACAAAAAAAGCTGGAGCAATACTACAATAAAATAGCTTGCTTTGTTGCAAATTGCCCCTTTAGAACTCATCACTGTTCTGCTCTTAAACAACTAATTTGAACTGAATTCCCACATCACCTTCACTATAGTCAGCTACCACTAGCCCACTCTAATATACTTCCCTGATAAATATCCACCACTAAAAGGCATACGTCAACAGTACCATTCTGCCAAAGCTCTGCTCTAAAGGCAGAGTCCTCTCTGTCAACTAAGTCCAAAATGCATTGGGAGGCTCCTTAGGCTCTGTAGCTACTCTCTGGAATGCCCTCCCACATGCTCTCATGCTTCCTATGGAACAAACTTCCCATGTGGATGGGGAATAGGAAATTTACACCGGGCCTGGCACCCATGTCCTTTACTGAGAGAGGTAACTTATAAATGCTTGGCTCTCAATGTCCTACTTCGATACAGGACATCATTATTCTTTCAGGAAAACTTGCCTAGGCTTAGAAAGCCCCCCCCCCCCATGTTGTTAGCCTAGTATTATTATATGAATCTATAAGAAAACAGCTCTTAACATCCTGGCTTTGTAGCTGTACATCTCCAGGAAGTCATATTAATTGGTGGCAGCAGTGAGGGATTTTTAATTGGACTTCAGTAGCCTGTGGGTATTTGTCATTATGGTGTGCAGTCTCCACAGCCACAAAGGAAGCATACAGAATCTCAGTTCACGACAGTTTTATTTTAGTTAGTTAGTCAGGGATAGCAGGCAAAGATGTCCACAGAAGACTACAGTAAGCTGACAAAGAACCAGCTGGCCAAGGACTGTGAAGCCAGAGGACTGCTGCATGCCAGCCTAAGGAAGCAATGATTTCAGCCTTAGTTGCAGCTTCAGCTTAGGCCAGCCATTCAGAGGATATCCAGTTTGGTATTGGGGCTGGGCAGCCTGCTGAGACAGGACAGTCCACCTTTTCTTCAGAGGACCTGAGAATCTGTCTGGAATAAGACTGTGCCTAGAGGCCGAACGTCTTGAACTGGAATCAGCAGAGAGACTGCACCTGGAAGCCCAAGGTTTGGAAGTTGAGGAAAGGGAGAAGCAGCGCTGAAATGAAATGGAGGCTGAACAGAAGTGGCTTCAAAACAAACTGGAGGCTGAGGAGAAACTGTAAATAAGAACTAGAAAGCCCAATGACTGGAGGCCAGACATCTTGAAGTGGAATCCACAGAAAGACTGAGGTGTTTAGAAGCCGAGGACAATGAGAGGCAGCATTGGCATGAAGTGGAGCTTCCTACCCTTTGAGATGGTCATGGAGGTAATGGGGAAGGGAATAACCAGATCCCAGAAGCTGTAAAGGTCAGTAAACTTTTTCCTCAATACAGGGATGGAGATGACTTTGATAGTTTTATCCATATATTTGAGAGGGTATGTAGACAGTATGATGTTGACTGTGAGCTCTGGATTCGGCTCCTGATTCCCTTACTCCATGTTAAAGCTATTTAGGCCTTGTCAAAACTGTCTGATGTAGACTGAATTAAGAAAAAGTTAAGAATTGCCTTCTAGATTGTTTTAAACTAACACCTGAAGCTTATAGAAAAAAAGTTTCATGAACACAGACGGAAGGTAGATGAAAGTGTATGTGATTATATTGCTGATTTAAGTACTTACTTTCACAGATGGGTGAGTGGGTGTCAGGTCACCACTTTTGAGGGACTGGAAGACCTTTTGGTTAGGGAACAAGGCCTCAGTACTTTGCCTGATGACGAAAATCTGGTTAGCAGACGGAGGGTGTAACTCTGAGGAGGAGTTGGGGGGAAAGGGGGGATCTCTACTTAGCAAGCAGAGCACGAATACATAAGAAAGGGATACCCAATGCTGCATATGGACATATGTGAACCCATGGGGGGCAGACTAAACCACTCCAAATGAGTACAAAAGTAACAGGGGAAACTACTAGTCCAAGTACATGGTTAGGGAACAGATGTTTCAAATGTAACATGAGGGGCCACATAGCAATCAAATGCCCATCTAGGCAAGGTGAGAAACAGAAGGTGAGGGGCGCCAGCAAGTGGTGATGACAAACTGCCAGTGGTAAGTTGTTTGGAAACACCAGGGGTGCCAATCTATCACCAAAAGCTATATCCTGTCTTAATAGATGGTAAACAGGTTACTGCTGAGAGAGAGAGAGCTTCTGATATAACCATTGTGAGGCCTGTAGGGGTTAGACAAGAGCAGTACTTGCTTGGACTGTCCACTCCAGTCACAGCTTTGGTAGGGAACCCACTCCAAATACCTTTGGTTAGGGTTCATTTTGACTGGGTGGGTGGAAGAGGAGGCAAGCAGGTAGGTGTGTTTGAGGATATTCCTGCAAATGTCCTGACAGGGAATGACTTTGATGATGTAGTACCTTGTGTACATGCAGTGACACACAGTTAAGCTTGGAGACAGGCATGTAGGTCTGTTAGCCTGGGGGGGGGGGGGGGGGGACAGACAGATCTCATACCTGAAGCTGGGACTAGTGTGGTGGCTGTTTCAGAGAAGGGGCAATCCTGCAGCAGTAAGTCTGAAAGTGAACCACAGCTGCTGACAGGTACTGATGTTCCCTTGGACACTGACTGCAAGGACAGAGGTGAGTGATAGCACCCAAACTGACAGAGAGGTACAGCTGTTGGAAGTTACTATGCTTCCTGCGGAAGGGGAGCTTGGGAGGGTCACAAATATAAAACGGAGACAGGCTCAACTTACAGACCCTACATTACAAAACATCTCTGCTTTCTTTCTCCTCCTCTGCTCTACCTCTGCTCTCCTCTACTCTGTTACCATCACTCTGTCTTCATCCACCATACTTTCTACCTATGCCTATCAACTCTTACCACTGATTTTGTTTATATCACATAATTAAATCAACCTCTTGCTTTCCACCCTGTGTAAATAACTCAGTACTCTGTATTGTGACATACATCCTGCTGCATAGTTATTTAACTATGTCTGTATAGAATACAATTAGTGTAAGAAGTCTTACTAGTGTATGTGTAGTTGCTATCTTATCTATTTTGAAATTGTAAAATTTATTTTAATTGTTATTCTGCCTGACATTGCTGATATTATACAACTTAAAACATTTTGCTTGTACAGGAGCTTTTCTCCCTGGACCTCTCCTGAAAAGGGACCTTCATGTCCTGCCGGACTGCCCCAATCAACAAATGTAAAATAAATAAATAAACTAATTAAAATAAAGAGAGGAGACAAGACTTAGGCTGCTCAACTCTCTTTGAAGAGAAAGGAGTGCGTGTCCAAGCATACTGTTTGTGGTTGAATCCCTGTTGGAAACTGGAGCTCACACGTGACGTCCTGTCTGCAAAGGGATGGGCAAAGCTTTTGATTAGGTTACGTGAATTCATGAATATACATCACATTACCCACTGCACACCTAACCCCTTGGGTGCTATAGGCATGTGTGCTAGGATGGTAGGGCTTACAAAGGGGAAAAAAAAAAAGTAACCCCTACTGCTGACAGTCTGCTCTCAGTTTGATAAACTCTCATCCTAAAGAGCGGCTGGATTCAATGGGTGACTGGGAGGTACACACTAGATTATCAGAAGAAACAGGGAGACAGAGGAAAAAAGAAACTGAAAAAGCATGCAGGTTTGCCCTAGACAGCAGTCTGTTGAGGAGTGGTTGGTGCAGGTAGGACTGGGACTGAAAGATGAGGAGCTATGATGTGCAAATCTGCAAAGTCTGGTAGTCAAGTAAAAGGGATTAAAGACATTCCTGTAGTTACACTTCATCAAATACCCTTAAGAAAATCAGTTATGTAGACAGTGCTCTTAAGTTATTACTAAAAACAGGCACTTGTCATTAGTAGGCTTAAGTAAAAACTAGAACTATGCTGAAATATGAAACACTAACTGAAAGAAGGGAAGAGTCTGTTTAGGGTGAAATCACCTGTAATGATGATGATGATGATGATAACAGCAACAATAATGATTTCCAAAAGTTGTGGAGAATGTCGAGAGGACGTCACTGATGTACACTGAGGCAAATAGTACTTTTAGTGATTGTGAAACAGAAATTCACAACCAACCAACCAGACTGTATGAGCACAAATTAAAGGGTTCCAAGAATAATCACAGTCATACAGTTACTAGGCAGGCCTTTTTTAAAGCAATGACAATGGAAGAAAAAAGTACACATTATGTCTCTGAGATAGCTAACATGCATTTGCTTGCTTTAATGAGATTTGACTAACTTTTGAAGATATTTATACTTAGTTGGTCTGAAAATCTCCACTTGTGATTAAATTGCACACTTTGGTCATGCGTAATCAAGTTAGGAGGTCATGAAGGAACATGAAGGCCTGTGGTCAATATCAATTTCACCATTACTGTAAAACTGGTGCTTAGGGCACAATGCAGGTGACTGAGGATACCTTTTCTTTCAAATTTTGATTTGTTTGTGGGGAAAGACACTGAGCTGAGACATTTCAAAGTATAGATGTATATAACAAACTCTCTTTTCTCCTTGCCTCACATTGTTAGAGGAGTTTTTTTTTTCCGTACCTAAACAATCCTCTATCCCAACTTGTGACTACAGAAGACAGCAGTATTAAGTGGAAATATGATTCCTCCCCAGCAGCAACACCTCCACTCTGCTGGCAATGGCAAATCAGCACTAGTGGAGATGGTCCAACCACTGATAATGACTCTGTGGGATTATCCCTACTCTTTCAGGGGCAGCCATTAAATGCTAGGGAGGAGGATAACAGGTTATGTTTATATTTCTCCCACTGACTGTGTGTCTTCCATTTCTGCTGCTGAAATGAGACGGTCAGAGACTAAAATAGGTACGTGTCAAACCTGTGTGTTAGGGTTTTCGATCACAAGTCACGAGAAAGTTGCACATATTTACCATGCTGCTTTTACTATTTTGGAAATTTAATTTACAATACAGCAATGTTATCAAAAATATGTGCTTATTACAGAAAAAACAACAGTAAGCTATTTTATGAGACAGATTATTGTTGTTTTCTTTCTTTAAAAAATAAGAGTTTTTAAAGTCTTGACTATGTTCCTTTATTACTGCCCTGTGTTGTTGTTTGTTCATTCTAGAAGTTGCTACACTTACTGCTGGACTGCGGACAACAACTATTTTCTGTAGGTGGCCATCTTGCCACATTACCAGAGTGGTCTGCAACTTAACTCATTTACCTCCCGGGCACTTTTTTGCATATTTCCATTTAAAACCTATAGGTCCTTAAGTCTTCCTGACATATTTATAGTCTGATTTCTTTAAATAAGTGACCTACTGAGTAATAAAAAATACCATAAGAAACAATCCAATACATTAAGCATGTTCAAGGCTTGGTTGGATGCATATTTGGGTGACAATAATCTTAGTGATTTCAGCACTAAGATTATTAATAGAGGAATCTTGGACTGAAGATATTAATCACCATTTGTCGTATATACATTTATGTTTTTGTAACTGAGTGCTACATGTTACTGAGAGGCATTGTGTGAAAGGTCATGGCTGGAAACAGAAAAATACATTGCCATGTTCAAGTATACCACACTATACTGAAATATTCCTAGTTCCATCCATCCATCCATCCTCAACCCCTTTTCCCATTTTGCACATGGGGTCGGGGTGTCATTTCAGCAGTGACAATCATTTCGAGTAGAGGTTTACACTACTGGCTGGCTAGCCCTACAGCAGTAGTTCATTTGTACCACTCACCTATGGCAATTTAGAGTGTCCAATCCACCTACTGCATATATTTGGAATGTGGGAAGAAACCAGAGCACCCAGAGGAAACTCATGTGACTGGAGGGAGGACATGCAAACTCCACACAGAAGATACTCCAGCAGAGAATCAAACTGGAGAACCTCTTGCTGTGAGGCGACAACGCTAACTGCTGAATCACTATGGCCACCCTATTTGTTTGCTAATAATTATGAAGATATGCAATACTTCTACATGTGCATTAATAATTTCAAAACCAAGTGACTTACAAACAATATATGGCATAAGATGAAACCTTAGATGATGTTGAAGGAAACTGTCACTGATATCTGCACTGTAAGCAGCACATCTTGAGAGATATGTATATTGTTATACTATTTTTTAAATACATAAATATCTAGTGTTACTTACTTTTTAATTATACAACTAAGCATAGTTGTTCATACTATCTCATAATGTTGCTTGTAAAACTTTAGACAAAAATATACTGCACATTATGCCCAAGTTGTACGTTTCATAGTTTCACAGCTTTATCTTTGCTGCAAACAGTCTTTACAGACTTTCAGAATTGCAGTCTGGAACTCCAGATTTATATTTATTGTCACCCAAATATGCATCCAACCAAGCCTTGAACATACTTAATGCATTGGATTGTTTAACCATTACTTGTCATATTTCAAAGTCTGGGTATTAACTGTGTCACATATCTGCCCTGTTACGGTCCTGCTATCACTCATTAAGTAGACAGGACCCCCGTGTCCCTTATTCCAGGATACGCTTTAACCACAGCTGCCCCTAATTCTGCCTTTAGGTCATCATTGGCTACAGCCTTGTATGCTAAACACAAGTTACCTCTATAACCAGTCAATATAGTAAGCTGTTTTTAATCTGGCAGTATAAGATAAGTTGTTATCCTTTTTAATAAAATGCCTCTGCACAACTTCTAATACTCCTATATCTGTCATTAAGCTACAAATGAGCAAATTATATTCAATTCACAGTCTTACCATTGATATGAATATATCTTATGATCTCTAGTAAGTATATTCAGTACTAGGCTAACTTGTCTTAGTGCTCCAAGCTTTGATTTCTTCAACATGGTAGTTAAAATTCAAACTTGCTCCTAACAATAGTGTCTAGGTCTCTCACTTGATCAACAATTTCTAATACATTAATACTCATCTTGATCTGACCCTCTATAGGTTTCCCAAAAATAACTTTACATTTCTTTAAAGTTGAATTGTAATCCAGTCTCTAAAGTTCACTTATTTCAACTAAATATTTATTTAATTGTGCTACATAATCAGGGCTGACAATTTGAGCAACTTTACAATCATTGGAATATTTTATTAAACTGGCATTTCAGAAAATAACACATTGAAAGAGTACAGTTGCATACACTTACCACAAATGTAGATGTTTGAGTGTATTCACTGTTGCCATCCAGACTTGTGGGACTTCCTGCCATGAAAGCTCTTGGCTGGCCTGACTACCAGAGGAAAAAAATCTCCCTGCTCCAACAGCTGGTGAATGGCCTAACCAACCTTGGTATACTAGAGTATATAGGAAGCCAGCCGACATCGTGATTTCAGTTTTTTCCTTCTGTTAGAGCCCGAAGCAGAGTTTAAAACAGTGCCTCGGTCGGTCAGTACCAGACACAAGCCTTCTGAAAGCCAAGTACCCCGTTGGGGAACCATTTCTACATTTTCTGACTCATGTCAGAGAAGGTCAGTAATTGTCTCCATTGTGGTAAACAGATTCAACACCAAGACTTCTATTCTATTTGTGTCACCTGTTTTGGCCCAGATCACGACGTGCCTAAATGCCATTTTTGTGCTCGTTTCAACTCTAGGACTATTAGGTGTAGGGCCAAGATCTTAGCTAGGCACCCTTAATGTTGCTTCAGGCTCTCAGTGTCAGATGGGATCTGCCAGTTGATCTGAGGCTGAGCTCCCTAAGTGCAAAAGGGATAAAGAAAAATGACCCAGGCTTAGGGCCTTGGACAACAATCACTCTCCATCAGCTAGTCCTCCCAGGCTCATGATTGCTGAAGGAGGCAAGGTGCATTTGTAGCCTCCTTCTGCAACTGAGGTGGTGGAGAATGTCTCTATTGAGCCCCAGTGAGAGTCTGATATGCCATTGGGTTCCTCAACTTCCACACAAGCCTCAGGAATTGATTTGTCGGTTGGGTTCGGGGCTGCTCTGCAGGTCTCAGATTACAATGAACACATTAACTGGTGACGCTCCTTTACACATTCCTCCGAAGAGACTGGTGTCAGAATTGCAGATGCACCTAGGCCAAACAGAGAGCTACCCCAACATATGTAGAGATTTCCAACTTGACACGCACACCTTGCAAAATAACTCTGTTCATGTTCAGTTTGCCAGTTTGCTATCCATTTTATTATAAAAGGATTTACCTTTAACTGATGAAAGCATTAAATAATGTGATCATGTCTTAAGCAATCAAAGCTTTCTGATACATCAAAATACACAACAATACAAGTTTTCCCTTGATCTCTCAGTATGGATACCAGATTGTAAAATGTTATTTGGCAGCTCAAAGTAGATTTAGCCTTCATAAATCTGTAGTGATTCCCATCCACTTTCAGTTCATAAATTGTATTACTTATTATTTTTTATTTATTTATTTTTTGCCATTTGTTAACTGGGAAAGTCCGACCAGGCCACAAAAAGAGACCCCTTTCAGCAGAGGCCTGGGAAGAAAAGCTCCATGTTACAACACTTTTCCTGTCAAAGAATTTAAACATAAAATCTAATATACAAAATTATTATATTCAAAAGGTAGGGTTGCAAAAAAGTAAATAAAAACATTATGAGAAAATGCAATATAATACAGTTTTAAGGCAGAGTTACAAATATGGAGGTGTGAAGGGGACAAAAGGAGCAAGTGATTGAATACAACATTTTAAGTCAACATTTAGTTATTATGGGTGTGTCAGAGTCTCAAAAGATTTACAGTAAATATTAGACAGAAAGACCTAATTGAGCTAATAGAGAGAGAAGATTTAGAGGTAAGGGTTGAGAGAGAATAAATAGATGAATAGGTAGCTGCAGCTCTGTGAAGGACGAGGAAGAGGCAGTGATAAATGTAAGAAGCAAAAGATGCAGAGAACAGATAAGGCAATGGGCTGGTAAGAAGAAGGTGGGGGAAGTTGAGCAAATGGAGAGAGCGAGAGGAGTGGAAAATAAAAGTGAAGAAAGTAGAGAGAAAGGCAGTAGAAAGAAATAGAATACGTACGTAGTTGGTTACCCCTTAGACTGGAATGAGAGAGATTCAAAAGTAGGTTAAGTATTATTTTGGTGAGGATTCAAAGATGGAAGAAATCAGTTCTAATATAGAGTAGCATGGAGAGGGAGTGTTGTGAAAAGAAAAATAAGAGCCGAGAGAAGGGCAGAAGAAAGACAAAGGATGCACACATAGTTCGTTTCATCCAGGACTGGAACAAGAACAAATCCATGATTTACTTAGGTATTCTTTTAGTGAGGATTTAAAAGACAAACGTTTTGTGATTATTCTAATGTTAAGGGGCAGGGTGGTCCAAGCTTTAGCAACAGAGCAGGAGTTTTGTCTGAAGGAAATGGAAGGTTCAGAGATGGTGAGGAGTCGTTTGTCTCCAGATGTGAGATTTCTGTTTGGGATGCGCTTGTGGAATAAACGACTGATGGCTAGATAGCATAAAGATTTATAGATAATGTGTGCTGTTACGATTGGTGATGAGAGAAGGTTGGAAATTTCAAGCCAGTTGATGGAATGCAGAGTTTTACAGTGATGTGATGAGTGCTGAGCACTTAATGTGAATTTTGCAATTTTGTTGTAGCAGCTTTCTAACTTTTTTGTGGAATGTGGTAAGTTGTTCAGAACTGGGGCTCCATAAAGCAGTGAAGGTAGGAGGTATGACCTGGTTAGCGTGATTTTATAAAATGTATTCAGAAATCGTTAATTCCTGTATAGTGAGCCTAGTTTCTGGTGTGCTTTCTTAATACAAATTTAAATATGTAGGTCAGACTGCTACATTTAGTAACTTGGTATGGGGAGCTCTTTCAATTTTTGTATTATTTAATAAAAAAATTTCAAATAGAGTATTGTCTGGGGTTAGTGATTTAGGAGTGAAGAGGAGGAGCTTAGCATTGTTTGGTTCGAGTAGGAGTTGTGCTTTTGTGAGTCAAGTTGCAACAGAAGTGAAAGCTTGTTGGATAATTTGTTGCAAGTATGTTAGTTTGGTAGAAGAGCACATTAAGGTGGAGTCATCTGCATAGTGAAGTAGAGTACCTTGTCTGGAGGCTGTATGTAAGTTATTGATATAAATGTTAAAGAGTAAAGGTTCAAGTATAGATTCTTGGGGGACACCTATTCAGGCAGACCTTTGCCATTTTACTGACTGATGTCTCCTAGTGAGATAACTATGAAACTAATTAATACAGCGGGTTGATAGGACAAGGTTGGAGAGCTGAGTGAGAAGTCCAGAGTGAGAGATCATATTAAAAGCTTTACAGAGGTCTAGAAACAGAGCGGATACTAGTTTGCCAGAGTCTCTTGCTTTATTAGCATTCTCAATGAAGGATAGTAGGGCTGTGAAAGTACTGTGAGCTCGTCAGAAACCATGTTCGGTATTAGAGAGCAGATTATAATGTAGGAGATACTGCAATATCTGATGATGAATACATTCTTCATGAATTTTTGAGAGTGGTAACAGTATGGCTATAGGTTTGAAATTTGTGATTTCAGTAGAGTTACCACCTTTATGCAGTGGTAAAATACAAGATCTTTCCATAGGTCTGGAACATGAGATTTTGCTATGAATCTCTTCATAAGAATACTGACTGGAAAGGCTATGGCATCAGCAGCAAGTTTTAGGTATTCTGGGGGGAGATTATCAACAGATGTTGAACTGGGTTTAAGTTTGAGTAGTGTTTTTTTTATTTATGAGAGATGTAGGAACAGGTTGGAAGGAAAAAGAGGATGGGTTGGAAGAGGGCAGATGAGATGCTGGATGAAACAACTGGCGGTCATGTAAATTTGGATGAGTCTTAGGGGAAAAATATTGGGGGAAGTAGGAAGCAGAGAAGTTAGTGGAATATACTTGTAAGTGTGGGGATGAGCAGTAGGACTTGAAGACGAGTTTAATTATTCAATCAATGAAGCAGTTGTTAAAGCCGATTGCAGTTTGTAGTGGGGTATTGTCTGGAGAAGGTTTTTTTTTTTTTTTTTTTTTCCTAGTTCCTGGGTTGAGAAGGGAAGAGATGGTTGCCCAGAATTTTTTGGGGCTATGTTTATGTTGTGAGAAAAACTGTAGTATAGCTTTTTGTTTTTTATGAGTTTTTTTTTTAACTTGGTTATGAAGTTGTCTAAACAGTTGCAAGTTACACTCATTTTTGTTCTTGATTCACGAACTCCATGCATGATCTCTTTCTTTCATAAGGAGTTTGAAGGATTTGCTTAGCCAAGGGGCAGGACTGTGTTTAATTTGTTTTGTATGCAGTGGGGTAATAGAATCATTAGGAATAGTGTGCTGAAGCTTTTGACAGCTTTGTTAAGGGGAAGAAGTTGTAGGAAGGACCCAGTTTATGGTGTTTAATGATTGAGTGAAAATTCCATGGGTAAATTTTGTAAGGTTTTGGGTGGTTAATAGTTTATGATCCTGGTTTACTTGCATGCAGGCCCTATAAGTATAATCTGCGACTGCAAGATGGTCACTTAAAGAATCTGAGAGTGTACCACATGAGAAGTAGTAGTTTGAAGGGCTACAGACTAATATCCAATCCTGGATGGATTGTTCAGCGTTATTTTTACCATATCTTGTTGGGTGAAGCCAAAGAGATTTATGCTGTAATTGCTGTTCGTAGGGTTGCTTGAAGGGAGAGACTGCCAGTCTCTGTTAACATCACCTAGTATGAGCGTTTCATTCTGGACAGAGTCTGAAACCCAAGCTAATATTTCCTCAAGAATTGGAATGTTTTGCCCTGGAGGGATGTATATAACAATAAAGCATTACGTTTTTGGATGTATTCGTTTTAAGGAAGGAGATCAGAATTTCTGCATTTGAAAATTTGGGAATGGTGTCTGAAAAGGTTATAACTGTAAGTAAGTTATAACCTGGAGAGAGGATTTCTCTTTTATTTTAATATTATTATTATATTAATTTAACAATTATTATTCTTAGTAAGCACCTATAACGTATACCTCTCAAAACATTTTTCTGCCACAGATGCAAGACTTATAAGGTTAGCCTTGTCTGATTTATTTTCTCCCTTGAATATAATAACTATGTATGATTTTTTCCAGTCATTAGGTAATAACAGTGTACTGGCAAAAAGTCTACGCATGTCAAAGGACATACAATTACGTCATAAATTGGCCTGATGAACTGTTCAGACATTTTGTCAGGCCCCAATGAACTGTTTTTTTTTAAACCTGACTTATTGATAAAGCCATATCTCCTTCTGCTATTATTGGAGAAATACAATCTGTAAACTCCATAAAATGCATTTCATGCAGATTTGTAATAGGAACATTTTGGAAAATCAGTCAATAAATACTTCAGCCATGTCACTCCCCTCTGTAAATAGCTGCAAAATGTGTTTAAGTAGACCAATAATTTATTTTATATTTTTCCTACCCTTTACATATTTAAACAACTGCTTATTATCAGAAATCTTAACCAAGAAGTTTTCATACTTTTTTCCTACTAGTTAAAACTAGTTTAAACTTTTTAGTAATCTCATCTAGGCATCTTTCATTTAGTCTTACATTTTTTCAATGTAGTAACGTAGTTTTTACCTTAATCTGATAAGGGAGATTTAATCCACCATGGTTTCTCAGTTCTTGTACTCTTAGTTAATCTAATGCTTGTGTTTATTAGATGGAAATAGCAGACATTTTTAAACTTAATCCAACCACATTCTTCTGCTGCACATTAGTGAGGACCACCCCAGTTGACAATACTAAATTCTTTCTGCACTTTATCCAAATACAGCCATTTCAAATTGCACCACATAATTTCTCCCATTTCCTGTAGTGCTTGTTGCATCAAATAAAATGCTTTTATGATTCAATATTCCTACTGGAGGAGATGCCTTTAAATTCTTTATTAAACCTTATTTTCCAATAGTAAATCCAATATGTGGAGGTATAGATTCCTGTCCCAGAGACTTCCCATACTCTGGAACAAACTACCTATCTATATCAAACAAAGCTCCTCAATAGCACTCTTCAAGAAAAATCTTATGATTGGATAGGAAATAGGAAATTCACCCCAGGGATCACCCTCTGTGGCTCTGCTCGACAGGGGCACAGGAAAATAATTTTCTTGGGTGGCGAAATCCAGTGTACCTTTTTGGCTAGGCTTATATAGGCCCTAGGGTCAATAGCCTAGTACCTGCCTATGAAACTATGTCAGAACCTTTTGTGTGAAATTAATTTCATTCAATATAGCCAGAAAATAAGAATCCATAAATTTATTAGGTTGGCAATCTTTCCAATAGATACATGGGTAATTAAAATCTCGGAGTATAATAGTAGACAACCCATCTACACATCCCTCAGTAGTACTCAAAAAGGACTGATGTTCTAAAATATTCAGTTTGTTTTTCTTTATGCAACAATTAATTTACAATCACTCCAGGAGGTTTATGTTCTCTAGTGTATTGCACATTACTTCATCAGTTAAACTTACTCATTCCATATTTCTTATGCTAGAAGCGTGAATTAAAAATAATACGCCATCATCTTTTATATCTGATCTTATTAAATTAGAAGTTATGTACCTACCATAACGTTCCATGTTAGTTGTCTTCATCTCGCCTTCTTCTTGCTGGATGGGGTTCGGAGCCGATCCTCGGCTCCGACTCGGCACTAGCTTTAGCTCGAGAACTCCTTTTACCAGCTCGAGGCAACCCTATATCCCATGATGCAAGGCGGAACTACCTCAGATCTCGTTTGGCAGCTAACTAACCCTGCTAAAGACTTATCCTAATATAATTAGGAACCATGGTTCCTAAAAGAAGTCCTCATAACAATGCTCCAGAGGAAGCAATCTAATAGGAACTCTCCAGGATCTGTCCAGGCCAGGGGAAGGAGGGTGGGGCAAGAAGAAGGCGAGATGAAGACAACTAACATGGAACGTTATGGTAGGTACATAACTTCTAAATGTTAAGTTGTCAATCTCGCCTTCATTCTTGCTGGATGGGACCGGCCCTAGCACCTGTATCCCGGTGGCTCAATGGAACAGACTCTTGAGAACAGTGGAACCAAAACTGGCCCTATCTCTGGAGGCCAAATCCAACTTGTAATGAGACACAAAAGTATGAGGCGTGGCCCAAGTAGCTGCTGCACAAATAGTGTCAATGGGAAGTCTATCCTGAAAGGCTACAGAAGTGGATAGACTCCTGGTTGAATGAGCTTTTGGCTTAGAAGATAGTTGTTTGCCCTTAGAGAGTACACATAGGAAATGGTGGAAGTCAACCATCTAGATAAGGTCACTTTAGATACTGGAAGACCCAACCTGTTTCCTGCATAGGAGACAAACAATTGGTCTGATTTTCTAAGTTGTTTAGTCCTATGTAAGTAGTACCTGAGCTGACGATGAACATCCAAAAATGCAGCTTCTGTTCAGCTCTGTCAGAATAGTTAGGAAAGAAAACTGGTAGATCAATAGATTGGTTAATATTGGCTTGAGATACAACCTTGGGAAGAAAGGAAGGGTTAGTCCTGAGTGAAACCCTATCCTTATGAAACACCAGATAAGGTGAACGAATACAGAGGGCCTGAATCTCAGAAACTCTTCTTGCAGAAGTAACAGCCAGCAAAAATATAGTTTTCCATGTCAACAACTTTAAAGAACACGTAGCAGACGGTTCGAAGGAGGTAGAATTAGGGATGCCAACATTAAGTTCAGATCCCATTGCGGAGGAGGATGTTTCACAGGCGGTTTTAGGAGAAAAACTCCTCTCAAAAAGTCTTTGCATAACCTATGAGACATGATGTTATTGTCCTGCAAGCCAACATGAAATTTGGAAATAGCAGCCATTTGTACTTTGACTGTAGATGATGACGATCCTGAATGAAAAACCTCCGCCAGGAAATCCAAAACAGAATGTATAGGAGCGTGAAGGATCAATATTTTTGGCGCTTGCCCAAATAGAAAAGCGTCGCCACTTGCTAGCATAAACAGTTCTAGTGGACGACTTTAAAGAAGACACTAAAATGTCTCTGACTGAGTCAGAAATCATTGGTAGCCTGGCTAAGGAAGGAAGTGGAGCAACCAAGCAGTGAGGTTGAGAGAATGAATGGCTCGGTGCTGCTGACCCGACTGGTGGATCAAAAGATCCGGAACTGGGTCCAGATGCCAGGGCTGCACCAGAAGGTGATGATGTAGAGACGGAAACCAAATTTGTCGAGGCCAATATGGAGCAATGAGGATCAATTTAGCTCTCAAAACGGTGGCTTTCTGAATGACTTGTGGAATCAATGGAAAGGGAGGAAAAGCATAAAGAAGTCCCCGAGGCCAATCCTGGGTTAGAGAGTCTCTCAAGGGTTGGCCTGGAAGAGGAAATAGTGTGAAGTAATCTGGGCACTTGCTGTTTTGAGGGGTAGCGAAAAGATCGCAACAAGGGTGCCCCACTTCAGAAAAATCTGATCCACTACAGACTGATTGAGAGACCACCGTGAGGCATCAGAATAGATCTGCTTAGCCTGTCCGCCAATAGGTTGGACCTGCCGGGATGTGCGTTGCTATCAGAAACCGCTGAGAAGAGATCGCCCATTGCCAAAGTCTGAGAGCTTCTCGACATAAGGGATAGGACCTGGTTCCGCCCTGTTTGTTGATGTACCAGACCACGGACATGTTGTCCGTCTGTACTGCAATAGTCCCTGTGGGAAGAAAGTCGCCGAGGGCTTGCAACGTTAAAAGCACTGCTCTCATCTCCAGGACATTTATGTGCAGGTGGTATTCTATGGGTTGCCACGTCCCGTGGACCATCCTGCCCTGATAATGGCTCCCCCACCCGGTCAGAGAGGCATCCGGGGTGTCTGTGTCAACTGGAGGTGTGGGAACAAATGGTCGGCCCTGCTGAAGAAGAGGGGAAGATACCCACCATCGTAGATGAGCCCTGCAAGACTGTGTCACTAAGATCTCGTGTCTCATGGGCAGATCGTGGTACGACCACTGCGTGAACAACATCCACTGCAGGAGACGCATGTGGAAGCGAGCTAGTGGAAGAAGAACAATGGCTGCAGCCATTAGGCCTAGAACCTTCAAGACAAACCTGGCTTTGACCTTGTTGCTTTGTAACAGAAGCTGAACAAATTTCTGGATGTCCAGAATCCTTTGATTTGTTAGTCTGGCTAACATTTTGACGGTATCTAACTCTGCCTATAAAGGTGATAGATTGGCAAGGCAGCAGAGAGGATTTTTCAAATTCACCGAAATTCCTAGACTCTTGCAAAGCTGTAAGGTGTAATCTCTGGACCGAAGAAGCTGATCCCTGGAGGTGGCGGAGAGGAGCCAGTCGTCCAAATAAGGAAACACTTGGAATCCTCGACGTCTCAGGTGAGCTGTGACCACCGCCATGCATTTGGTGAACACTCTGGGGCTGAAGTGAGGCCAAAGGGCAGTGCTCTGAATTGGTAATGACTGGCTCCCAGCCGAAAACGGAGAAACCTTCTGGAGCGTCTGTGAATCTTTATGTGATAGTACGCATCCTGAAGGTCTATCGAGCACATCCAGTTGTCCTTGCCCAGAAAGGGCAGAATGGATTGCAGCGTGACCATCCGAATCTTGCCTTTTGACAGACTTGTTTAGTCTGCTTAGGTCTAGTATTGGTCTCCAATCTCCGCCCTTTTGGGGACCAAAAGAATCTTGAGTAGAAGCCGGATCCTACTTGGTCTGCCGGCACTGTTTGGATGGCTCTTTTTCCCAGGAGTTTTGAAACTTCCTGTTTTGCCAAATCCCTTTGACCGGGTGAGATGTCTGGAAGGGATTGTAGAGGTACGGAAACCTTTCAAGGGATTTTGTAACCCTCGGATATAATCGACTGTACCCACTTCTCTTGTGATAGGGATTGCCAGGCTACTGGGTACAGCGAAATTCTTCCCCCCGACTGCCTCCAAGGGTGGACAGTCGGGCAACACCTCAGGGATGCTGAAAGGGCTTCTCAGGAAGTGGCTCCCTGTTGCCCTGGTTCTGAGGACCCCTGCCTCTAGGGCGGCGTCTATTATTGTTACCCCTCTGCCTCTAGGGGTAAACTGACCACGTGTGTCCGTGTAGCTCCTTGGGCTTTACGGAACCACATCTTCCCCTTCTGACCCTTGGGATATAGACTAGAAGGAGTGGAAAACTGGACTCCAACGGCAGAAAGAGTTTTACCGCCGTGTTCACATCTAGTCAAAGTATCCTTCACCTGAGGTCCCAACAAAGCTGAACCGTCAAAGGGTGTTGGTGAAGGACGCCTTAAAGGGGTCCGCAAAATTACACAGCCGCATCCAGGCTTGGCGCCTAAGAGCAACACCTGTGCCTGCCCTGCTCGCTCCATCGGCTGCATAAGATATGAGCCGCATGGAGGAGTTAGATATCGAATTCAGGATAGCTAGCTGAGAGGCAATCTTTTCCTGAGCCCCAGCAGCTGAAGGATCCTGGTCTACTTCCCCAGTTCCTTGAGAATATCTCTGAAGCCTGGTGAAGTGACAAAGGTAATTCAGCTTAACGCATTGCAAAGGTCGCTGAAGAAAACATCCGCTTTCCATACCTGTCCATGGTCCTAGAATCCTTATTAGGAGGATGGACAGGTACTGAAGGATCCGCCAGTTCCTTCTTAGTGGCCGCCACCACCATAGCATCCACAGAGACACCTTTGGACAGGAACTGTTTGTCCGAAGGGGCCGTGATGAATTTGGATGGTCTCCTGGGGACAGGTTCCACAGAATCTGGAGCCGCCCACGCCTTCCGAGCCACTACCTGCATGAGTGGGTCGAAAGGCGGAGACACCCAGGAGGTGGAGGGTCGGGATCCAAAAGCCTCCAGGTATACCGACTCATCCTCGGAGGGGTCAATGGAGGGCCAATTCCCCCTCTGTTTGAGGAGCTCAAGGATGTCTGAAAATGAGACATCCTCAGAGGGGGACCGTGAGGAACCCTCCGACTCATCTAAGTCGGTATCAGATGTAGTAGACTCAGGGGAGTCTGTGTGTTTCCTCTTACCGCCCTCTTCCGAGGGGTTCACCTGCAGGATCAGGAGAAACCTCGGAAGAGGAGGAAATTCCCAGTGGGGAAACCTGGGCGATGGATCCCTGGGCCTGAGAGCAAGAGGCTGGCAAGAGGCTTCTGCAGGCACTGATGAGGGAGGAGCTAGAGGGATAGACCGCTGACCAGGCTCAGAGGCCAGGACACTCCTCATCACCTCAAAGGCTCCTCTCCCGGGAGACCTGAACACACCCGCCCAAGAAACAGGAATGGTCGGCTCCAAGGAGAGAGAAGGCTCGAGGCAGATGTCGGCGCCGAGCTTACCAAAGCCGAATCTCCGAGAGGGAGAGCGGGTCGGACAAGGGTCCGATGCCACTAGCCCTCGGAGCCGACAGTGGAAACCCGACGACCGGATCCTCCAAGGAAAGTCTCAAGGAGGAGATCGGAGCCGAGGATGACGGAGCCGAAGGATGTATCGGCTCCGCATAGAAACAGTCGCTGTCCCAAGAAGCTCCGCCCGAACTCTGGTGTGGAGTCGGAGGAGGAATCTCAAGAATTGGGGCTGTAGCCAAGTCTGTTGAGACGGGCTATGGAGCATTTGGGCCAGTGCCTGAGACTTCAACAGCCTGCTTACCACCCTCTCCAAATCGTGGTCAGACAGCCTGGAAGATCTCAAGATCGGCTCCGATGGCTCCGCTCCGACAAAGAGGAGACCCCGGAGCCGAGTGGATACTTAGTATCGGGGACCGGGATCTCTTGGGCCGGAGCCATCAGAGCCGAAGTCCCTTGAACCCCAGATGGAGCCGAGGATCTCTCGGCCCGATGTTGATAAAGTGTCGGCTCCAGCCGGAGCCGACAAGGCAACAGTAGTCAGGGTATCGGAGCCGGCCGCACCGAACCCACTACTCTGGCAGAAGAAGCATCGGTTCCAGCCGGAGCCGATATCGGCTCCGACGGAGCCGGAGCCACCGGAGGAGGCTTAGACACTGTAGCCTGAGCCTTCGGTGGCTTAAGAGGTTTTCCTGCCCCTTGCTTAGGAGGAGAACCTTCAGGTTTCAACAAACCTCGGAGGATCAGTTTGTTCCTCCTTTCCTGCAGGACTCGCTGGCTAAAGGCATGACACAACGCACAGGAGTCCTGCAGGTGCAAAGGCCCCAGGCAATACACACAAGAAGTGTGACCGCCTGTCAGGGACATTTTCTGACAGCACTGGTCACACTTCTGAAGCCTGAGACCTTGCCTTCCCTAGACATCCTAAAAGGATATACACAAACAGTCCCCACAAACACACAACTTAATCCCTACACAGACACACAGGAAGGGAATAACTTGGGGAACTAGGCCTGACTAAAACTTTCACTGAAAAAACTATATTAAAAGTTTAAAAAAGGAAGGGAATAGGGTGGGCTGTACTAAATACAGGCTAACCTAACACTGTAGGGAAATTAAACCCCTAACTAACTTTTTTCTTATTTAACAAGAAAAACTTACCTCTGCTGGCAAAGGAGACCTCTTTCGCTAAGCGGCAAACGAGATCTGAGGTAGTTCCGCCTTGCATCATGGGATATAGGGTTGCCTCGAGCTGGTAAAAGGAGTTCTCGAGCTAAAGCTAGTGCCGAGTCGGAGCCGAGGATCGGCTCCGAACCCCATCCAGCAAGAATGAAGGCGAGATTGACAACTTAACATCTATATTTAGTAAAATCAGGCATCATTAAATGTCCTGTGACCCATGATTCAGTAATAACTATAATATGAAACCCATAATTTTGTATACAAAGTTCTAACCCTTCTTTTTTATTCCTTAACTGCATGCATTTGCATATAGACACTTTATAACTCTTACTAGATTTTTCACTTCTACATTCACTTCTGCTACATTTAGGCATTCTAAAAAAACTCCAGACTATCTCTTGCAAACATTTTATAATCCAAAACAATTTATTCATATATTTCAAATGCTTTAAAGCCTCACATGTGACATTATCTTTTCAGCCAGTGCCAAGTAGTATTAAATAAAGATCTTAGACTTACTTAAGGCATAATCGGTATATGCTGAGCATGGAGGTATTTCACCAAAGGCCATTTTTGCCTTTTTGTTGTTGCTGTCGACAAGAGAACAATAATTTTTTGTAACTGAATCTTTCATGTATTTAAAGGGAACACTATTTAAATTATTTGTCTAGGCCATTACTAGTACGTTTGTATACTTGCATTTGCAAACCAGTTCCTACCAACACAATATATAAGCACCTCACTAAACTAAAGCCCACCACCTGGGCAATCGACAAACTCCCTGCAGAGTACCTCAAAACTGCCGCTAGTGCTAAAGCTTATCCCATCTCGATACTTATCAATCGGTCTATCAATGAGCATACAATTCCAGCCCTTTGGAAAGTCTCTTACATAATACCCTTACACAAAGGTGGTCCCTCAACTGAACTTACGAACTACCGCCCCATAACTATCTTATCCCCCTATCAAAAATCCTTGAAAAATGTATCCATTCTCAGCTAATGGTACATTTACTTACAAATAGTCTCCTCATCAACACGGCTTTCGCCCATTCCATAGCACCACCACAGCACTCATATCATTTAATATTGTCAATCAATATAGGATCCAAGGAAACCTAGTGTCTGCCACCTTTCTTGATCTGTCCAAAACATTAGATACAGTATCCCACAGCAAACTACTTACTATCTTAGCCAAACTCGATAAACAACCCCTCGTTGCTCTGGTTTCAAGACTACCCCTTCAACTGCCAACAAGCAGTTAAGTGGCATAATTCCCCCCCCCCCTTCCCCCAGTAACAGTAGGTGTACCACAAGGATCCATACTGGGACCCCTACTATTAAAATCTTTACAAACACCCTCCACACCACCACCCAGCAAGATACAATAGTTCAATATGCAGATGATACTACACTGATCTGCTTAGCCCCCACACTCCAGACTAAAACCCAAGAGGCCTTCTCCAATATTGAAAACTAGTTAAAAAACTCACAACTAATACTTAACACTAAAAAAATCCACTTATTCTTTTCCACCCTACCAAAACGATTGACTCTTCTACTCTTTTCTCTATCAATTCTGCCAATAACACACAAATCCTCCCCAGTATCACAAATCAAACTTCTTGGTGTAATACTTGACCAAAACCTAAAGTCTGACAAACATATAGCACAAACCATATCCAAAGTCCATAAAAAACTTGGAACTCTATACCACTGCAAAAACTATCTAACCAAAAACAACAAAATTACTATATCCAGAATTCATCTTCTCTCTACATTGCTTTATGCATCCCCTGTATTAACAAACCTTAACAAGACAGACCAACATAAATTGTCCATGTGCTATAATAAAATAGCTAGATTTGCAACCAACTCTAATTTCCGTTCCCACCATTGTCACACTAAAACAATTAGGTTGGCTAGAATTTGCCGACTTTCTAAACTATGACCAACTCACCATGGCTCATTACTTGCTGTACCACCCAAACAAGATTCCTGATCTCTCAGGCTTACTCAACTTTTACAATTATGCTCGCCAACTAAGTTCCACAAACAAAGCCCTTCTTGAAGTAGCTAAGTGTAGACACAGTGCTGGTGAATCCCTCTACTTCTACGTAGTTGCTATAATCTGGAATTCTCTTCCACCAGATATCAGATTGCAAAACAGCAGTACCATCATTAAAATCCAGTTAAAAGGCCACCTCAATCTCATCTGGCAATGTACCTGTACTGACCATGGCTAGCTCTACTACCACCATACAGATAAATCTTCCTGTGGCACTACTCAAAGGTCAAACACACAGAAAAAAAAACTACCATAACGAATTGTATTTTTAAATATATGTATATAACTGCATATATTATTACTGCACTTTCTTACTCAAATACATTATATTTTCTGTTTTACTACTGCACACTACAAATTGTACACTTCTGTAACTTATCATACTATGCTACGACATACTACTGTTTGCTCTATTAATTTGTACTCATCTCTGACTTTTGTATTTTTATCACATATGTGGAGCGTTTGTATTTTTTAGGATTGTCGTATATGTGGAGCTTTTCTCCCCGGGTCTCTGCTGAAAACGGGCACCTGATTGCCCAAGTCAGACCAACCCGGTAATCAAATATAAAATAAAATAAATTTGTCACAAAGTAACCTGGAACACATGTCAGGAATCTCTACCAATCTAACACCTTGTAAACAAGTCACTATAATAAACTCTTTATTCAGTGTAGTTAAAGGTTTTACTTGCTGTCTTGGGTATGAATCAACCAGTAAAAGAAAAGCATTTGTTTCTTCTAAACCATTGCCATTCTTTAAGTCTCGAGTATATTCATCATTAATTTTTAACAAAACAGAACTTCATTTATTGCTGTTTCTCTGAGTATCAGTCACTTTTTCTTTTTTCCCCTTATTTACTGCCTCATCACTTACCCTTTTTTGATTGATCATATACACTTTGTGCAGATTACTTTATTTCATCGATATTATTCAAATTGACCTGCAATTCATCCAGCCTTGCTTACTTGACTATTTGTCTGTATATTTATTTCCTCCCTGATGGTCTCATCCACTAAGGCACATCTCCCTTATTACCAGTTATGCTCTGTCCTACTTTTTCCACATTTACTCTATTTACTATTATTCCCTTTAGGAAAATATCTTCATTAATAAACTTATCTGTAAGACTGCTCGTTTGGGAAGAAATGCATTCATTTATTAATTTATCTTTCAATACATATACATTTAGTGACTCCATGCTAGACATTATTAAATCCCTGATGTCAAGAAGTTATTTGCCTGTTTCAAATTCTTCCACATCTGCCAACCATTAAAAAATTAATTTAGTGCTACGCTCCAAAGCACCCACACCAACATGCTAACAGGTGAAAAGATGTGTAGAATGTGTGTTTGCATCATGCTCTGCTTGACTACTTGGCTTGCAAAATGTCACTAATGCAAGTCGTATTATACACAAAGGAACAGGGCATTTCCTAGCTGAACAGTCACCAATGGTGTTGCCTCTAAATTACACACCCCAAATTACCCTGGGCTAGTATTTACATAATCTTAAAGCAGGAGTGTCCAACCCGCGGCCCACAGAGCTCTTCCATGCGGCCCGCGACCCTTAAATTTAAATTAAAATTTAATTTCACTTTTTTTCCGTGTGTTTACACGTCCGCATAGGTTTGCTGTTCTGCGCATGCGCCAACTTTCTTTTTTTTACGTTTTTTTCATACCAGCGTCTTTTCGCTGGTATGCGCATGCGCGAAAACACCGTTCGGTCATTTTATAAAGCTGAAGGAATGACTAGGATCGTGGGGAAGAGAGGATTTAATTTTGTTTTATTTCGGAGTACACACCGACTACACTACAACATAGCAAAAGGTAAGTAAAGCTAAGTATTTTTTTGACATTGTGAATGCTCCCTAAACTAGAGCTTATAGCCGTAGCGGCTTAAAGAATGCATATTACTAATTTTCAGAAACAAACAGCATACATACAGAGCCTAAAAATATTTCAGTCTGACATTAAAGAAAAAAAGGACTAGCTTGCGTGCTTATGTAGAAAGATCCCACTGCAGTTGCTGAAAGGAGGAGAGGAGGTTCCCTGGTGCTCTGGATAAATTTCACTTAGTCTGAATGAATGCCACTTTCCTGAAAAGACAAGCCTAGTTGTTGAGTGACCTGTTCAATAAAAGGCAAAAGAAATTTGACTAGTTTGTATTTGGTGATTTAGGCTTTGATATGATGACATTCTGTCATTGTGTTAACAGCTAAAATATTTTTTATGTTGAGCTAAGTCCGTTTTAGAAGAGACTTTGAGAATTGCTCCATAGAAAAAGGTATAGAGATGCTCAGAATAAAATACATAAAGAAATACAAAACAGTTTGTAAATTTTTTAGCAGCAACAAGTTAATTGGAACTGCGTGTCTCACAATAGTGGAATATACAGTTTTTACAAACTTTTAATAAATAGACTGTGTGGTTGTGTATGGAGTGGCAGTTAGCTGGTATAAGGTCAGGAAGTGAAATCGGAACACATGGTGTAAACAGCAGAGGCTTTCTTGTCTTCACGTTAAGAATCTCTTGTTTGCTTTTCAGGTAAATGAAGGACATGTTTTTCTCCAAACCACTGCTGTGTTTAAGTCAGGAGCAGCCTCGTATTAGTTTAAAGAACCGTAATAATGAAAATGATAGTTGCTGCTCTTACTGTAATTACAAGTAAAACTTGAGCTTTGTCATGTACATCTACCTACATTCCAGGAAAACTATTTTATGTACTAAAAAGAAAAATGTAAAGCAGACCAGAAGGGTTTGAGCCTACAAGGGTTGCTGAAAAAAAATCTCCTTGCAGCCTTTCTGTTATGTAATTGTGTTATCATAAGCTGCAAAATGTATAGTAGCACTTGGCCAAAAAAAAAAAAATTCTGAGATTCTTCATGTTTGTTCTACAGTCCTGCATACTGAAGTACTTAGCTGTCTTAAGTAATGTGCAGATGTGCTGTCCTTGTACTCCTGACAGTCTTCTGGGGTGTTAAGCTGCCTAAAGGTCTGTGTGTTGTGTTTATAGAGCAACATTTCAAGCAGTATGTAATGTTTGGTATTTAGTAATGTGAATGAAAATGAAAACACGAAACATTCGATAGTATGCTTTCAGCTTTTACTTTCAGACCGTGCATAGGAAACTATGTCAAGAGATATGCGTACAGTAATTTCACAGACGGTAGTGGTGCCATTGTTCATCAGGTTACACACACACACACACACACACACATATTGAATTTTAGGGCAAATATTATGCATTTATTAATTTATTTATGTTTATTAATTTATTTATTGTTCAAATTAACCTACAATAGAGCCACATTAGTCCGCATAAAACCTGTTTTTTTTTTGTTTTTTTTTTTATTGCTCTTCAGCTAGTGTGAGACCTTTTTTTTTTTTGGTCCTCACTTGCCGTTTGCCCCCAGACCATTTCTGTTGACTCAATGCGGCCCTTGCAACTGAAAAGGTTGGACACCCCTGTCTTAAAGTTTAAAATAAAAGTTTTTTTCTCAGTCCTATTCTGTACCTACAATACCAGGAATAGAATGTAGTTATTAATAAAGAGTAATAATACACTACCTTAGCCAAGAAAAAGAAGTTATGTACCTACCATAAACGTTCCATGTTAGTTGTCTTCATCTCGCCTTCCTTCTTGCTGGTTGGGATCGGAGCCGATCCTCGGCTCCGACTTGGCCATCTTCAATAGCTCGAGAGCTGTTTACTGGCTCGAGGCTACCCCTTATCCCATAATGCCTAGTGATAGCTACCCAGATCTCATTTGAAATAGCTAACTCCAGACATAACAACATAATAAACCAGTCAAGAAATCAGTTGACTGTACCTGCCATATTCTCTAAATCAATAGATTAAACAAGAGAACACACAGCCAGTGAAACAGAAAAAAACTCCTCTCGATCCACTAGGACAGGGGGATGGAGGGTGGGACGCAAGAAGGAAGGCGAGATGAAGACAACTAACATGGAACGTTATGGTAGGTACATAACTTCTTTATGTTAAATTGTCTATCTCGCCTTCATTCTTGCTGGTTGGGACAGCGTCCCTAGCACCTAAAATCCTGGGTGGCTTAGTGGAACAGACTCTTCAGAACAGTGGAACCAAAGTCAGCTCTGCTCCTGGAGACCATATCCAACTTGTAATGAGAAATAAAGGTATGAGGGTTTGCCCACGTGGCAGCTGCACAGATGGAATCCATGGGCAACCTAGACTGGAAGGCTACAGAGGTGGCCAAGGCCCTATTAGAATGACCTTTCGGTTTAATAGGTAACTGTTTGTTCCTTAACTGATAAATGAAAGAAATAGTGTGTGACAACCATCTGGACAAGGTTACCTTGGAAACTGGGAGACCTTGTTTGCCCAAGGCATAAGAAAGGAATAGTTGGTCCGACTTGCTTACTTCTTTAGTTCTGTGCAGGTAAAAACGCAATTGCCTATGAACGTCCAATTGGTGTAGTTTGTACTCTGCCTTGTTGGTATGATTAAGGAAAAACACAGGTCGATCTATAGATTGGTTTAAATTATTTTCTGAGCAGACTTTAGGGAAAAATGAAGGATTAGTCCTCAGAGCAACCCTGTCCTTATGAAAAACCAAGTATGGAGGACGAACACATAGCGCCTGAAGTTCAGAGACGCGTCTGGCTGAAGTAATAGCTACCAGAAAGAGTGTCTTCCAAGATAGAAACTTGATAGAGCAGGATGCTGCCTGTCCAAAAGGGGGCAGAATTAAGGAGGTTAGGACTAAATTAAGGTCCTAAGGAGGAGAGGGATCTCTCACTGGAGGCCTAAGAAGTTGTCCCCCTCAGAAAAGCCTTACGGAGCTTATGAGACAATGTTAGAGTTTGAAAAACCAACATGAAAGTTAGAAATGGCCACCATTTGTACCTGATCATAGAAGAAGCGGACCCGGAGTGAAACAGTTGTGCTAGGAATTCCAGGATTTCGTGGACTGGGGCTGAAAAGGGATCCACATTCCTAGCCTTTGCCGAACAAGAAAAACGTTTCCATTTGCTAGCATAAGTTTTCCTCATTGTAGACTTGTGAGAGGAGACGATAATGTCACGGACTGCTGGGAAGCCTGGCTAAGGTTGGAAGTGGAGCAACCAAGCTGTGAGCTGGAGAGTTTTGAGGGATTGATGCAACCCGCCTGACTGATGAACCAGGAGGTCTGGAATAGGGACCAGAGTCCAGGGTTGATCGAGAAGGTAACGGTGCAGGAACAGGAACCATATCTGTAGAGGCCAGTAGGGAGCAATGAGGATCATTTTGCAACCCAACGATATTGCTTTCTGTATAATTTTGGGTATCAGGGGGAGAGGAGGAAAGGCATAAAGAAGTCCCTGGGGCCAATCATGGACTACAGCGTCTCTGGGTATGTGACCCGGAAGCGGAAGAAGGGAGAAGTAGTGGCTGTCCCCATTTGCGGAAAACAAGATTCGCAACTGATTCAGAGACCACTCGTGAGGCATGAGAATAGCTCTGCTGAGCCTGTCCGCTATGACATTGGATCTCCCGGGGACGTGCGTCGCAATCAGAAAACGTTGGGAGGAAATCGCCCACTGCCAAAGTCTGAGTGCTTCTCGACACAGGGGGTCGGACCTGGTTCCGCTCTGCTTGTTGATGTACCACACCACTGACATGTTGTCCGTTTGAATAGCAATGGTCCTAGAAGGAAGAGAGTCTTGAAGGGCTTGCAATGCCAAGAGCACGGCTCTCATTTCCAGGACATTCATGTGCAGATGGTACTCGTGAGGTTGCCACGTGCCTTGGACTGTCCTGCCCAGATAATGCCCCCCCACCCTATCAGGGAGGCGTCTGTCGTCACTGTGGCTACCGGAGGAGGTTGTATGAAAGGTCTGCCCTGAGTAACTAGTGGGGAGACCATCCACCAAGAAAGATGCCTTTTGCATGCATCCGTGATCATGATCATGTAAGTCATGGGTAGCTCTTGGAAAGACCACTGCGAAAACAGAAGCCACTGAAGAATTCTCATATGAAAGCGTGCCAGTGGGATTAGGAGAATGGCTGCTGCCATGGAACCCAGAGTTTAAAGGACATACCAGACTTGGATCCTTTTGCTCTGCATCAGAACCTGTACCTGCTGATGGACTGCAGACACCCTTTCTAGTGGTAGCCCTGCAAACATATCCCTTGTGTCTAAGTCTGCTCCTATGTAAGTGATAGACTGACAGGGCAGCAAGGCAGATTTTTCGAAATTTATTGCAATGCCGAGCTGGGAGCAGATTGTGATTGTGTAGTCCTGTGCTTGTATGAGTTGATGCCTGGTGGTAGCAGTAAGGAGCCAGTCGTCTAGATACGGAAACACCTGGAATCCTTGATGCCTCAGGTGAGCCATGACCACTGCCATACATTTGGTGAACACCCTGGGGGCTGTGGTGAGACCAAAGGGCAGAGCTCTGAAATGATAATGACTGGCCCCCAGCCAGAAGCGAAGATATCTCCTGGAGCACCTGTCCATCTTTATATGGTAGTACGCGTCCTGAAGATCTATCGAGCACATCCAATTGTACTGACCCAGAAAGAGTAGAATGGACTGTAGCATGACCATCCTAAACTTTGTTCTTTGCACAGACCTGTTTAGTCTGCTGAGATCCAGAATCGGTCTCCAGTCCCCTGTCTTTTTTGGTACTAAAAAGAACCTTGAGTAAGTTCCGGATCCGTGCTGGTCTGCCGGGATTTCCTGGATGGCTCTTTTCTCTAGCAGTTTTGAAACTTCTATTACTGCTTGCTCCTTCAGATTGGGTGGAACATCTGGAAGGGTCTTCCTTGACTGTAAAGGGGGTTGATGAAAGGGAATTTTGTAACCTCCGGATATAACGGACCGTACCAATCTGTCTTGTGTTAAACTTTGCCAGGCTTTTGGGTACAGCGAAAGTCTTCCCCCGACTGCCTTCAGAGTTGAGCAGCCGGGCAACCCGTCAGGGATGCTGGAAGGGCTTATCAGAGAAGGATTCTCTGTTGCCCTGGTTCTGTGGACACCCTCTGCCATGAGGGCGGCGTCTATTATTATTGTTCCCCCCTCTGCCTCTGGAGGAAAAAATCACTACGTGTGTTAGGCAAGGCTCCCTGAGATTTACGGGACCACATCTTCCCACTCTTCTGACCCTTGGGGCAAGGTCTAGAGGGAGTGGAAAAACGGACTCCCACAGCAGAGACAGTCTTGCCTTCTTGCTCACACCTAGTCAAAGTGTCTTTCACCTGTGGTCCAAAAAGAAAGGAACCATCAAAGGGAGTGTTGGTGAAGGACACTCGAAAGGATTCCGCAAAGTTGCACAGCTGCATCCACACGTGCTTAAGGGCCACCCCGGTACCAGTGGCTCTACTCACCCCATCGGCTGCATAGGAAATGAGCCTCATGGAGGAGTTAACAACAGAATTAAGCGTCGCTAGCTGGGAAGCTACCTTGGCTTGTGCTCCCTCAGCTGTTGAATCTTGGAGGGCATCTCTGAGCTCTTTAAGGAGATCCCTTTGAGGTCGGGTAAAATGACACAGGTAGTTTAGTGACCTCAGAGAAGGTCGCTGAAGTGAACATTCGCTTCCCATATCTGTCCATCGTCCTAGACCCCTTGTTAGGGGGATGGACAGATGAAGAGGTCTCCGCTAACTTTTTTTGGTGGCTGCTGCTACCACCATAGCATCAAACAGGGACACCTTTCAAAAGGAACTGCTTATCCTGGGGTGCTGTAATGAATTTACTAGGTCTCCTCGGAGTTGGTCCCACTGTATCCAGAGCTGACCAAGCCTTTCGAGCCACCACTGTCATAAGTGGATCGAAAGGCGGAGACACCCAGGAGGTGGAAGGTCTGGGACCGAAGGCATCCAGAAATACAGACTCATCCTCAGAAGGGGCTAGGGGATTCCAGTTCCCCCTCTGCTTAAGCATTTCTAGGATGTCCGAGAAGGAAACATCTTCAGAGGGGGGATCTCGGGGACCCTTCCGAATCATCTAAGTCTGTATCAGAAGTGACAGATTCGGGGGAGTCAATGTGCTTCCTCTTACACTTTTTCTTCCAAGGGGGCTCTTCTGAGTGATCAGGAGAGGCCTCAGAAGAGGAGGAAGCACCCAATGGGGTGTCCTGGAGCATCGGTTCCCTACGCTTAGGGTCTGGAGGAGGAGCAGAGGTTGGCACAGGCACTACAGAGGACGTAGCCGGTGGGGCTGATAGTGGAGCCGATTCAGGGGACAGCACACTCCGCATGACATCGAAGGCATCCCTGCCATGATGCAGAGAAAGCTCCGGTTCCGAAGAAATAGGAATCTTTCTCTGCACCGAGGGAGACGGCTCCGAGGCTGATGTAGGAGCCAAGCTCGCCTGCGCCGAAGCTCCGAGAGGGAGAACAGGGTCGGACAAGGGTCTGATGCCAGTCGCCCCCTCAGAGCCGATGAAGGAGCTTCGGCGCCCAGATCCCTCGATGGAAGGTACCACCGAGGGAATTGGAGCCGACGTCGGAACCGAAGGAGATAGAGTTATCGGAGCCGACTGTTCCACTACTCGAACCCCAATGAACTCCGGCTCCAAACTCATTGGAGTTGGAGGAGGAACATCGAGAGAAGTGGACAGAGCCGATACCTGTTGAGGAGGGCTGGACAACAATTTAGCTAGTGCCTGCGACTTTAGCAACCTACTGACCACTCTCTCCACATCATGATCCGACAGTCTAGAGGATCGAGAGGAGTGAGAGGATCCGTGACTACACTCGCTCTGAAGTAAAGGAGACCGAGGAGCCGAATGCACCAACTCTAGTGAAGGGGACCTCAGCCTCTTGTGGCTCCGCGACGGCTCCGAAGCCTCTGATAGAGCCGACGGGGATACTGTCTTGTCAGTGTCAGCCGGAACAGACATAGAAGGTAAATCCTGAACCAAAGACGGCTCTGAACTTGGAGCCGACAGCTTAGTGGATTTAGGGGATTTCACAGGCTGTGTGCTCTTGGCCGGTGAAACCCCTAAGAATCAGCTTATTCTTGCACTCCTGCAGGACTCTTGGACTAAAGGCATGGCAAATAGAACAAGAGTCCTGCAGGTGCACAGTGCCTAAACAATAGATGCAAGAAGTGTTCCCATCTGTCAGAGACATTTTCTGACAGCATGAGTCACACTTCTTGTACCCAGAAACCTTGGATTCCTTTGACAATCTTAACAGTAGAAAGAAAACCAATTATAACAACAATAACAAGAAGCAATATAGGGTCTACAAAAAACACACCTATTAGAAAGACTATAGCTAAAGGTTTTTTTTTTTTTTTTTTTTTTTTTTTTAAAGATAATAGGAAAGCCCCTAATTTAAATGGCTAGCCTATAAGAAAAAAGCAGAAGGAAAGCCTCTAACTTAAACGGCTAACCTGACAAGAAGAGCTGGGGGTGGAGAGAACTCTCTAAGTTAAATGAGTTCTCCAAAAAGGAGGGATACTATAAGCTAAACAATTATCTATCACAGAAACAAAACTATCGTTGATAATAAAATACTAGAAAAGTTAAATTCTAGTGAAAAAATCACAGAAAAAAACTCTACACAAGCCTGAGCCAGAAAAATGACACCTCACAGTTGAAGCAGCAAACGAGATCTGGGTAGCTATCGCTAGGCATTATGGGATAAGGGGTAGCCTCAAGCCAGTAAACAGCTCTCGAGCTATTGAAGATGGCTGAGTCGGAGCCGAGGATCGGCTCCGATCCCAACCAGCAAGAACGAAGGCGAGATAGATAACTTTACTTTTTTTTTTCTTTTATTGTATTTCCAGATGTTATCATGAATCCTATTATATACAAAGGAACAGGAAGTTCCTTAGCTCAGCAGTTAAACACTGGTGTCCCCTTTAGAGGACAATAGCGGGATTCTGTTAAATACTCAACTTCTTTATCCTTTTTTTCTCCCTATTTACAGTCCCTGCTATGAATAAACAACAATACAGCGTTTAAAATATTTTAAATTGACTTTCTCTCCACTAGAACAGTACCTTACTGTACTGTGGTGGTTTTACTTTCAAAATACTTTTATCCTGCCCTGAAAAAGCTTGCTGCAGACTCCAATTTACTGATGTCATCAAGACCAATGAATACAGGTAGTTTTCTGACCAATGAATATAGGTAGTTTTCTGGCCAATTCCCTCCCCAAACTGATATCACCACGGCTGTCCTAAAAGCCCACCTGTGCTGTGATGTCACAGCTTCCTGGTCCTTTTCCCCTACCCATACATAAAGAAAAGGCTATAACAAGGAAACAGTACACGAGTCAAGTCTCCTGCTGTGCGCTGTCAATCACAGCAGCTAACAGCTTTAATTACCCTTAGCACTTTGACAGCTAGGGAAGTTAGGTGCGAAGGGGGATGGAAGATGAGTCGAAGTAGTACAATTCAGGCTTTACAAAAGACTGCAATTTAGCCAAAGTCTGTTCTGTGGCATTTGCACTGTTTGTGTTTTAAACAGTCATTGAAAGGCATGAAATGTTACTTAAAACTAACTGACTGAAAGACAACAGTGTACACATGTAAAATCAATGCAGTGACAGGAGCTTTAGGAAGAAAGAGGCCTGCATAACGTATTTTTGTTTACAGACAAGCCCTACATTGTGGGATACCTAGAGGCAGACTAAACAATCAGGATCACTTCAAGATGCTTGACCCCATGTGGTCAGACTCAGAAATTACGTATAAAAATATTTAAAAACATGTAAATAGTCCCAGAGGGGTGTTAAAATGTAGGAAACACCAAACCATGATGAAATAAACATGTTTTTTGAGTCTGTGGATATGGTTTACCTTTAAGCTACACAACCCCAACTATCTTGGGCTAGTATTATGTAGCCCTACAGTTGAAAATAATAAACATTTTTACCTCAGTCACATTCAGATACCAGGGTGAAAATGCAGTTATCATTAAATAGCAACAGCACACTATCTTAGCTGACAGCTGGAAGTTCAACTGTGTATTATTACATAGTATAAACACTGTTATTTCACTATCACTATAAACATGACTTTTTATTGAAAATATTTCAGCATATACCTTTTTAACAGCATTTATTATTCTCATTATATTTACAATTGTTTGGCTTATGCCTTTTAACTTGATTTTTCAAAAATAAATGCTCTGGATTGTAAGGTTGGCTGCTAGAGGTGAGCAATTCCACAGATCACAGGTGATAGTTAAATTAATGGCATTGTTTTATAACACCTACAACTAAATTGCTTTGAGAAGAGGACAGTTGATTATTATACCAGTTGCATAACTACAAAGCTAAAATACTCAATTTTTACACATGAAATTAACAATGGCAAATTGTGTCATTAATTCTATTTGTAAGGAGGAGTTGGTACCATCCTTACCCCCCACACACGCACACACACTTTAGAATTGGCTAGGTAGGGAGGGGGTTAAGTGGACACCAGCTCCCCTGCAGAATTAATGAAAAACACTAACTATAGATAAGAGTGATGTCCTACAGAATACTATATTCATAAAATTGCAGAAAATATTCTAAGAACTAAGCCAATACAGGAATGGAGAAAAAATATTTCACTAAAACAGGTGACTGCAAGTAGGGGTGCAGAACACATTTAAGAGGGGGCCTGCAATTCACTGGAGTAAACTGGCAAAGTAACCAATGTACTGGGAGCAAATAACTAGAGAGGGAAAGGTAACAAGAGTGGGATGAGGCCAAGAAGAAACTTAGACTGCAGGTCAGAAACTGCCTTCCCTACCAGGGACTGATATCAGAGAATCAAAGACAAAGAGATATGGGGGGGGGGGGGTCATAAGTGAAATAAATACTTTGGTAGAGTTTTTTTGCCAAATCTGGAACAGATGCTCTTAAAACGGAATAATTATAACAGAATATTACATGATGACAACAAGAATCAATCAAAGGAAGTTAGAAAAGACTGGGAAGAGACAAACTGGAAAAGCAATTTACAAGGGAGCAATGGGAAGAGACGTATAGCTCTCAAGTATACAGCAAAGTCCAGAAGGTTTAGGATATTTGCTTGTAAGTGTTTGCAGAGGTGATTGTATACCCCAAGCAGACTTCAAAGAGTGTTTTGTTGGAGGGGTGACTGGAAAAAAAGACGTAAATGGTGAAATATTGTTGGAAATGTACTGATTTGCAGATTTTAAAAATTTCCTACAGAGTACTCTGTCAGAAATACTGGGAGAGCAAATGGTTGTAACTAAGGAAATGATTCTTTTGAGATGAGAGACAGGATTTAAATTGCCTAGACATAGTAAGGCCTTGTTACGTTTAATTCTAATGGCTGCCAAAAAACAAAAATACTAGAAAATAGGAATCAAAATCTACACTGTATTAGAACTATGGAATACTGTAAAAGAGATAAAAGAACTGGAAGAGGGATCTTTAGAAAAGGGAATGGGCAAATTACATAAAAATAAATGGAAATTGTGGTAACAATATGTGCACAATGATGTTCAGGAGGAGGAGGAGTGCTGTATTAGGCAAGGGAGGAATTGAAAATTGAACAATGTATGTAATTCTGGATAGAATGACAGTTGTTATTCAGAAAACAAATGGAATATATAATGTAAGTAAATGGAAAAAAATGTTAGTTTTTTTTTTCTTTTTTATATGTGTGTGCCTATGCCTTGAGTGAAAATCTAGTAAAGATATTTAAAAAAATAATGTGTACAGTAATCCAAACATATTATGCTAACTATTTCAGGCAACAGTTAGGTTTGGTAAAATATTGCCAAATTCCTTTCACAGCAGGATAGACATATATATGGGTCTCCTTTGGTTTATCGAAATTACACTTACCCGAACCTCTATTTTACGTGATAACTTCTCCAAACACTTTAAAAACAGAAACTACAAGTCACAGGAATTTTTCACTGGGAAATGAACCATTTGGCCACCAGGCCAAATAATAAACTGACCACAAACTGACCCCACCCAAGTGGGGGGCTGCACCCCACACTCCCTTAACTAAATATACCAACTCTGAAATCGAACTACACTGGGAAAAAGGGCAAAGTTCACCCCGGTGGCCAAGTGGTTTATTTCATGGTAAAAAATTCAGGTGATTTGAGGTTTCATTTTTTTAAAGTGTTTGGTGAAGTTGTCACGGCAAACAGAGATTCGGGGAAGTGTAATTTCGATAAACCAAGGTAGACCCATACAGATATTATATATATATGTATATATATATATATATATATATATATATATATATATATATATATATATATAAAATGTATGTTGCAACTCTTACAAGTAGATGGTAATTATGTTGCTCATGCCATGAGTAACATTTGTAATTACATGTATATACTTTAAACAGTTACAGTGTGCAGGATTCTAGCTGAAAAAAGATTTATGAAAAACGTCCATGTACCTGCAGAAGATTAGGGTTGTGAGTTGTTAATGAGCTGCTTATGTTCCAGGGTCTGAGTTCCTCAGCCTGAATTTGCTTACTGTGCGACCCTCGTCAAGTCACTTAGACAGTGTTCCTGAGCAGAGTTTGAAAGGTCCACATAGAACAGGTGTGATGTTCTACTGCAGTTGATAAAAAAAAACAATCCAAACACCAAGCAAGTTAATCCTGTTATGTATTTGCATGCTTGATGTTTGGCTGATAAGCTTGACCATTCTCTGTTACAATGCAGCAAACAGTTTGTTTCCTAATTTGTTTCAAAATATTTTTTTCAGCTTCTTCATCCTTATCAAACAAGTCCCCCTCACAAGAGTGACCTAACATTCTTCACTGGATGGCTACAGCCATATTGCAAATCATGGTGGATGTTAGCTCAAGGTGGGCCACCATCTGTAATGGATTCCATTTTTTTTTATTTTTTATTTATGCCCTTATCCTTTTAGCCCTGTTCCCATGCTATCACCGGGTCAGCCTCTCTCTCCTTCCTCCCTTGAATTTTGGGACCAATGTGAATCTTATGGACGCCCTTTGTGTCAGCACATCCAAAGGTTACTTCCCTCTGTGGACCACACCTCCCCGTCAGGGAGCATTTCTGACAGATGCCCTTCCCCCTGGATGGGCACATCCATTCCTCCCTACCAGTGTCTTAGAATATCATTTTAATATACTTTTAATACATGTGTCTAACTCACTGTGGCCACAGCACAATGACACAGTTATGCTAATAATCTAGAAGGTAAATTTTATGTAAGAGGAGGTCCAGTAGCTTCTTGGCTGCACTGTATTAAGTAGGGCCAATAGTAGCGGTCTGACACAGTCTTCATGATCAAAACTGGTAGTATGAAAATCATTTTTAGTTAAGTATAATTTGCAAGTCAATATGGTAAAAAGATAAGCTGAAGGTGGCATCAATTACAGAAACTCTTTATACTGCATGAAGTTACTCTGAGGAGGGTCCTTTAAGCAGGTACCATCATAGGTATGACTTCAGGGCCAGGAGCTAGGACCCCAAAGTACTTTAATGTTGAATGTAACAGAACTAGCTAGCTGGTGAACAGAAAGGAAGGGGCACTTCCAGAATGAAGAAAGCAGATGTGTATGTGCACCAGGTGTAAGTAAACAAAATATGAACCTATGCATGCGGAGCAAGACATACAGCAATCTTTGGTGCTTCATTAAAGAAATGTGAATCAAGCAAGAACAAGAACAGCAGTGTAGTATGTACACTGAATAGATACAAGTTCATGACAAATATTTGAACAGTAAACGTGATGTTCTATTTGATAAATGCAAGCGAACTACAAATATGCTTAGTGATAGCAGAAAAGGGATCGCAAGTTGTTTCATATCCTAATAGTGTTGCCCCACCCTCTGAGAGTGAGGATTTTCTTGTTGCCCCTGTCCCTATGTGGAAGTGCATTTACACTCACAGTGAATCTGTAAATAGAGGGACATGGCCCAAAACAAAGATAGGTTGCACTTGGCCCCAGTGTGATTTGAGTTTGAGATCCCAGTCTTAGAAGATGTTAAATATTTACTGTTAGAATCAAAAAGTATGATAAGCAAGTTTGAGGTTATTAGAAAAGAAAATAATGCTGTAAATTAGGAAGGTAGCACAAATGGGGTAGATGTAAGGTAATGCTACAGTGAAGAAGCAGAGAGCTTTATCAGAAATTTCAACAGACTAGAAGCGTATTAAATGGTGAAGAGCACAAACCACAAAAACACAAAAATGCTGGAAAGACTGAGGTTATCTTACAGTACTGCATATGAAAGTATGACTATTTTTGAACTCTGTTAGTCACCTATGACAGGTGACTGCTCTAAGCTACTAATAGACCTACACACTATCCCTCCTGCCCTCTGCTGGACATTCTCATTCTGTAAGGAACCTGCAAGCTGTCCTGGAAAAGTAAGTATAGGGTGGGAGGTTGGCATAATTGTTAAGGTGTTTACCTTACAGACACAAGGTGCAGGGTTTGATTCTTACATGAGGCAATTGGCTGGGCTTAAAATGGCCCACAAGGGCAGTTAGCCTAGTACTATCTATGAACCTATAGCTGTGTAAAATCTTACCATAAAAGTAGATGTCCTTCTCTTCACTGTTGCAGTACTCATTACATAAGGGATCCTCTTCCAAGGATAGCCCAACATCCAACAGTACATCAAAGCCTTTGAAATTTATATATGTCATACATCAGAGGTATGCTCCCTGTGCAAGGTGTAAGGCATAAAGGTCACATACAGACGTACATACCTCAGAACTGAAAAGACCCAGAAGGAACAAATTGTCCCTATGGACTAGAAGGAGCATCCAAATCCAGGAGGAGAAAAAAAAAAAGAAAAAAAAAACCCTCATCTGCAAGACGAAATAGGGCAGACAGAACAGGGAGGAGGGGAATGAGCGAATACTGCAACAGTGAAGAGAACAACTACTGTTATAGTAAGACAACACAACTGTACCATGTCCTTCCATATCACTGTTGCAGTGTTCATTACATAAGATGGAGTGCAAAAGCTCAAAGTGGAAACTTGGGAGGAGGAAGGCACAGAAATGTCCTCTAGAAACCCACATAGGAAAGCTCTGGCAAAGGCAGCTATTCTGTCCGATTATTGTGCAAGCAACATGTGCCTCTTGAGACCCATTCTGTAAAGTATGTGCAGCGTCCCGTTAGTAGAAAAGAACAAATGTAGACAGTTTAACTCACCAAGACAGCCACGGGATAGGAATCTATGCACTTTAATGCAGACTTCAGAGAAGGTGAAGGCATACAAAGCATAAAAGATGCAGTTCCATAACTATCTTGCAGGTAAAAAGGCAATCATTAGACAAACCTGATGCACTGAATTAAAACCTGAAACTAAACAGCACAGACAGGAAAAGGAGGCCAGGAGTGCCAATATTACAAGTAGGAAAGGGAGGATGGAACATGCCACGTACATCAAACTAAATTTCTAACACAATCTGTCATAGCAGCGCATTCCCTGCCTGGTATTGTCATATCCGCTATTATTTTCTAAACATTAACATAATACATAAAGTCATTCTGCATGGATGAAACTTGTCCTCTTAAACCTGAAAGTCAAGGAAGGAAAAGAACATGCAAATGAAACCAACAATACACATGACATAATTCTTTAAATTCAATGAAGTATGTACAAGTCTTTCATTGCTTAAAATGGTGCTCCTTTTAAAGGTTCAAGTTACACCAGACACTGAAATATTAGATTGGTTCCTCAATGAAAAGAGGACAATTTTGGTAATTGGCCTAAAGAAAGTCTTGATATTTTCATCTTTAGCAGTTTTTACTTCGACCTTACAGATGTTTCCATCATCAATAGGAATAATTTTTGTGATGACACCTACAGGCCAATGACTACAATGTGCCTGCCAATCTTTCAGAAGGACCAGGTCACCTTCTTATAGTTTAGGCCTGTATGTTTGCCACTTTCTACAGTTTTGTAGAAGATTAAGGTACTCTGTTTTCCATCTTTTCCAGAAGCAGTGAGTGAGATGTTGTGCACGTCTCCACTGATTTCTGTAAAGGTCACAGTTATCAAAGACTCCCGCAGGTATGGGAATCACTCTGGTTTTCTGAGTTAAAGGGACAATCCCAGTGTTTAAAATTAGGGTCAGAGTTAAGCTGACAGAAGTCACGCCCACTTCGACACGTCACTTTCATTTCCATCCACAATGTCATTTTACTTTTAAATATCCTGTAAATCCACAGTTCCAGTCTTGTTTCGGCTACCAGGATAAATTCATCTTTGGATCTGTGTTCCTCTCCAACTTACATTGGATTGGGGAACTATGCCCCCGGCTCCTGGCTCATTTTTAAAATAAAGAAAGCTGTGCCAGGGAAAAGGGACATCAGTGTATACTCATTTTTAAATTTTCCATCACTCATGCTTCTACAGATGTACAAGCAGCCCGTTCATAAAAAATAGTGCATTTGTCTAATAGTATTCAGAAATTAACACATATCAAACTAGAAGCTGAAAAAGGAACAGAAGAGTATGTCAACTAATGATCCAACTTTCTGTCACACACTTGCTTTCTATGGAATTACTATCAGGTCAGGAATCACTACAGTGGGCTAGTATTGAAAAAAATCAGAATACAGCAAAACATGAAATAAAGAAATATGTTTTCCACTACTGTTTGCCTGACTCAGATGCTTTCAATAGGTAGGAGCCATGTTATAAACTTGTTGTAGATGGCAAGGATTCACAATCAGCACAGAATAAAATATGAAATGAAAGGAACAAAAAATATGTTTACTAATGTTTTAAAAGCCTTGTATTACTGATGTGCTTTCTACAGCAGCAGCAGCAGCGGCCAGGCCGTAAAATGCCTGAAAGGCTACTTTTCTCATTTGGTAAAATGCACATATTAAACTAATGAATGTTTCACAGGCAGAGCTGTTGTCAGTACAACTGCAATTTGAGATGGAATTTGGCCAACACCTTTGAAACTTCCTACAGGCACTCTTCCCCACCCCCCTCAGCCAAAGGGGAGCATGCTCAGAAAGGCAAACCTGAAATGTAAACAAATGCTGAATCAAAACAAAAAATCTCTGGGACTTTCCCTTTAACAAAGCAGCTGGAGTTAGAATGACCAGAGACTCTTCATCTGAAGAGATGGGAACTAATGATCTGGAGTGAATTATGGCAGTTACCTCAGCCAGGAAGGTGGTAAGCATTTTGTGAGTTAAGTGAGAAGAATTCACATCAAGTAGTATGGAATCAGTATTCGTTTCGCAATTCCAATCATCCTTTCTCATAATTCACTCATGTGAGAAGAATAAGGTAGATTGAATTCCTACTCAACCTAGACTTAGCAAATGGTTTTAAATATGTTAGAGTCGATATGTAACTCCTTGCATGCTCCTATAAAATTGGAACCACAACCTGACCTTCACCTTCGCTGCTCCTCTAATAGAAAAGAACGTTCAGAGAGCATTGATAAGACTGGAGGTGTCCACTGATTTAATTACTTTAGTATGAACAGCTCACACACTTAGGTGAACATCACTGCCCATCTTTTATCGTTGACTTGACCTCCACGAATCTTGCATGCCACAAATGACCATGGTCCAAAAATGCTGAGGCCAACATAGGTAAAGCGTGGTTCTGTGCTCATTCTATCACTAGGTAGGTCGGCCATTTGCTGTTGTTGCCTACCTCTTAACCTTTGGCACTTGACAAGCTTGTGTACGGTAGTGGCAATTTGTCTTTTTGCACCAATGAGCCACAGACCAGCAGCCCTAAAGGCACCTTCAGTGAAGTGTCTTCCTTGGTGGCTGACTAGTTCATGAAAATGACGAATGAGTAAGGTAGCCAGGTGTTGGTGATTTGGGATTATTAAAGGATTTTGTTCACTTCAAGGAAGCCTGTTTTGAGCAAATCACGCACTTACATCTCTGCCATCAGCGAGAGAAGCCAATCATCCACATAAAAATCTCTTTCTACAAGCAGTCGAACATTGAGCCACATTCCTTCTCTAGCTGTTCTTTTAAGCCCATATCTTGCTACTGCAGGAGATGGACTGTTGCCAAATACATGGACTCTCATATGATATTCTGTGACTTCATTGCTGATGTCGTTGTTGCGATACCACAGGAATCTGAAGTAGTTTTCTGTGATCTTTACGAATGATGAAACAATAGAACATCTTTCGGATGTCAGTTGTTACTGTAATGGGTTCCTTCCTGAACCGTATTAGCACAACAAAGTACAGTTTTGTACCTACCATAAATGTAGATGTTCGAGTGCTAATACAGCTGCAGTCATAACAGATGGGTTCTCCTGCCGTCAGGCAAGTCCTCGGTCGGCCGAATTCCAAAGTCTAGGTCCGGCGTCGGTTGTCGTTGCTTCTTCCCTGACGTCAATGCGCTAGGGGTATAAAAGAACCAGCCAACGCCATTTTCTTCAGTTTTTCTTACCCCAGATGTCAGGTGCCCCCAGAAGGAAGGCAATACATAAATTTGTGTAATAAAGCAATGCAATATAATCAAAATACAGTAGTTGTAAGCAAATACACCATAAAAGAATACCCCAATCAGGTTGTATGAGGAGGTGTTAGCCAATAGGCCTGTCCCAAGAGGGGAAGGAGGGAAACCTGGACTGCAGCTGTATTAGCACTCGAACATCTACATTTATGGTAGGTACAAAACTGTACTATGTTCATCATGCATACAGCTGCAGTCATAACAGACGGGTAGAATTCCAAAGCTAAGAAAGGGGTGGTAGGCACTAGGTGGAACTAGGAGGAGCCAGAATGCCCTGCAAGACTGCAGTGGCAAAGCCTGCTCTAGTTTTGGAGTATGATGGTAGGTGGTAGTGCTTGGAGAAGGTATGCACAGAACTCTAAGTGGCTGCTTCCAAAATATCTTTGGTAGGAACTTCTCTGAGGAAAGCTGCAGAGGTAGCTGTGGTCCTTGTGGAGTGAGATCTGATGCCTGCAGGTACAGTTTTACAATGAAAAGAGTAACAAAAGCGTATGCAGTGGGCTATCCATTTTGAGATTGTCTGTTTGGAAATTGGCTTCCCTTGAGCTCCTATAGCATAGGACACAAAGAGCTGTTCTGATTTTCTGAAAGGCTTTGTTTTGTCCAAATAATAACAAAGCTGTCTGTGGATGTCCAAGGAATGTAGTAGTCTCTCCCCTTTGTTTTGAGGATTAGGGTAGAAGGTAGGTAAGTGTATAGCCTGATTCAAAGCTACCCTGGATACCACCTTTGGCATAAAGGACGAGTTGGTTCGTAAGGAAACTCTGTCCTGATGGACGATGATAAAAGGCTGCACAGCCATGAGGGCTTGTAGTTCCGATACCCTACAAGCTGAGGTGATAGCCAGAAGGAAAGCTGTTTTCCAGGACAAATATTGCAAATCTGTTGAGGCAGCTGGCTCAAAAGGAGGCAAGGTCAGCTTTTCTAGAATGAAACTGAGATCCCAAGCAGGTAATGGTGGTTTCCTTGGGGGTTTTATATTCTTAGCCCCTCTGAGGAACTGTCTTAAGAGGGGGTGAGAGAATAAAGGTGGATCAGTGTTGTATTCTGCAGAAATGGCTGAGGCATGGATTTTGATGGAGGAGAATGAAAGTCCACTGCTTAGCAGCTCAGCTAGATACTGTGAATTTGAAGTAAATTCAGTTTTCCAGGATTCTGGCCCTTTTTCTCATTCCAGGCACAACACCGTTTCCACTTTGTGGAGTAAGCTTTTCTAGTAGACGGCCTTCTGGCCTCCAAAATGACATCCTGCACCTCCTTGGAGAGTAGGGCCTGTTGTGATGTTAAGGAATCTTCCATGCGGCCAGACTGAGTGTTTTCAGCTGACTGTGAAGAGTTTTGAAGCTGTGCTGAGTCAGAAGAAGAGGCATTAGAGGTAGGGTCCATGGAGGGAAATGCGTCAGGCTCCTCAGGAGTGGGTACCAGTGCTGTCTTGGTCAGTCTGGAGCAATGAGAATCATCTTTGGTCTGTCTGCTCTGGTTTTTAATAGAACTTTGGGCAGCAGAGGAAGAGGTGGAAAGGCATGAACTGTCATTGTTGTCCAACTGAAAGAGAGCGTCCACTCTCCAGGCCTGTGGATGAAAAGTCCTTGAACAGAATTTTGTCAATTGGTGATTTCTGTGGGAGGCAAAGAGATCTATGTCTGGCCTTCCCCATGCTTGAATTATCTCTGTAAAAACTTGAGGATGCAACTTCCATTCGTGTGGATCTGTCATATTTCTGCTTAGGTTGTCTGCCAGCATGTTTTCCTTGCCTGGCAAGTACTGTGCTTGTAGTTCGATTTGTAATTCCAGAGCCATGTTCCGAAGTGACAAGGCCAGCCTGCATAGGGGGTATGAATGGGTTCCTCCCTGTTTATGTATCACATTACTGTGGTGTTGTCTGTCCTTATCAATAGCTGACCTGGATGCAGAAGGTCTTTGAAAGCTATAATAGCATTTATTACTGCTAGCATTTCCTTTTGATTGATGTGAAGGTGCTTTTCTTTTTGGGACCATTTGCCCTGAATGCACCGATCTGTCATGTGCGCCCCCCAGGCGTAGTCAGAGGCTTCTGTTGTGATGACTTGATTTGCTTGAGGCTTGCAGAATGGGAGACCTGTGTTGGTTTGGCATGCTCGAGTCCACCACAGAAATTCCTTTTGAAGACATGGAATTAGTGGTATTATTGTTTCCAAACTGTGGCTGTGTTGAGACCATAGGTTTTTCAGGTACCATTGAAGTTTCCTCATATGCATCTTTGCACATGGGATTAGTAGGATGCAAGATGCCATGAATCCCAGAGCCTGCAGGATTTTCCTTGCAGTCAGCCTGGTGAAATTTGCTAGTGTTCTGAAGTATTGAGTTAGTTGCCCCTGCTTCTCTGGCGTGAGGTAGGCCATCTGGGTGTTTGTGTCCAAGTTGGCACCCAGGAAAATTATTTTCTGAGAGGGTATTAGCCTTGATTTCTTTTTGTTGACTGTGTATCCCAGAGAATTCAACAACATTATTACAAAAGCCAGATGTTTCAGAAGTATGTGCTTGCTGTCCGCTTGGATCAGGCAGTCGTCCAAATATGGGTTTATTTGTATCCCTTGAAGTCTGCAGTAGGCAATTACTAATGCCAGGCATTTCGTGAATACTCTGAGCACAGTAGATAAGCCAAAGGGCAATGCAGAGAATTGATAATGGGTTGAACCTGCAAGAAATCTGAGGTATCTTCTGCAATTTTGTCTGATTGGGACATGCAGGTATGCCTCCTTGAGGTCCAATGTTACCAGCCAAGACTCCTTGCCCAGCATGGGAAGAAGCTGCTGTAATGTGAGCATCTTGAATTTTGGTACGAGTAAAAATGTGTTTAGGATGGATAGGTCTCCAATCTTTTCCTTTCCTTGGTACCAGGAATAGTCTGGAATAAAAACCTTGACCTTGTTCGTGAGTAGGTACCTCTTGAATAGCTTTCATGTCCATGAGATCTGAAATTTGTCTTTGTGCCTCTGCCCTTTGATTGTGTGGCAGGTTTGGCATGCCTCTCATTTTTGGAAGGGTGTGAAAATGGAATCTGTAGCCTCTGTTTATAATGTCCAGGATCCATTTGTCTTTTGTGACAATATGCCAATTTTTTGAAAATAATGCCAGTTTTCCGCCTAAGGGTGCTGCCATTTGAGCCTTGCTTGGCATGCAAAGGGGAAGTCATTGGGCTTGCTTTCTGAATGGCTGCGAACTATCCTCACCACCTCTTTGTGTAGGAGCTTGCCATCATCTGCCTCTAAACGATCCTTGAGATTGCCCTCTGCCCCTTGGGCGCCTGTATCTACCTCTTTGGGGTATGTCCATGGCTGGAAAGGACCAATTTTTGGAAGGCCAATTTCTACTGAAATGTGGAGGTTGTACCTGTAGAAAATCTTTCACTGTTTGCATTGATTTAGCCTTTTCCTCCATTTTCTTTAATACCTCCTTAGCTTTAACACCAAATAATACATCCTTTTGTAGAGGGGCATCTAGTAATTTAGCTTTGACATGATCTAGTAAGGTTTGCTCCTTGAGTCAGGCACGTCTACGTATGACTGATCCTGTAACAGCAGCTCTACATGAGGCCTCTAGAGCATCAAAACCACATTGCAAGGTATGTTTACCCAATTGTTCTGCACTATGCATCAAATCCTGCAACTCCAAGTCTGGTTGTTCAGGTTGTGACATTTTACTTCTCAACTGTGATAACAGAAACTGTTGGTACTTTAGCATATGGAACTGGCAGTTTAATGCCCTCATGGTTAAGGTGGCCGAGGTGTATACCTTTTTTCCCCACCTTTCTAAGGATCTGGAGTCTCTCCTGGAAGGTAATGGTTTTTTAGCAGTGGAGGCCTTAATTCCCTTGGGGCCCTGTGAGATAGTTTCTGGGTCAGCCGCATGGCTTTTGTATAAAAATTGGTGTGAGTCAGCAACCCGGTAGTACCTGTCAGGCTTGACTGGGGCTGGAGGTAAAGAATCTGGGTTAAGGCAGGCCTCCGAGTACACATCATCTAGTATGTCTAAGACAGGAGGTATAGCCAGAGGCCTGTGCTGGGGTAGCAAGAGAAAATCCCTAAGCCTTTTCTTGGAATCTGAGTACTCTTGGCCTTCCCAGTGGAAGTGTTCCCTTAAGGTATGCAAGGTTTCCCCAAATGAGTAATCCTCTGGGGGGGAGACAGAGGGAATGGACTCCTCAGCATCAGAATCTTCAAAAGGGGAGTAAGAATGTTCCTGTTCATCAGAGTGCTCTGAAATAATGGAGGCCTGGTCAGAGGAGGATTCTTCCTCCACTCTGGGCCTTTGTCCGGGGTTGATTGTCCGGGGTTGAGAACCCCTGATAAGAGTAATTAAATCCTCAGCCATTTTAAGCATCTGTTTTTTAGGCATGGGGCCTGGAGAAGGGCCCTGTGTAGCTTGTCTCTTGGAATGCATGGCTGCTTTAGACTTAGTGAAAGCCTTGATGGAAAAAGAAGAGGAAGGTCTGAAGACACCTTGAGAGGAGGCAGACCTGTCTACATTTTGAGTTTCACCACCTAGAGTGGCTTTGGTATCTGTAGTTGGGGTGTGGGCAGAGGAGCCTGCGACCTCGGGCACAGTAGACACCGCCAATGAAGTGTCGTCGGTAGGCAGGGGCTGCATAGGTGCCTCGCTGAGAACCGGACCACCTGAAGTCGGCCTTGGCGTGGTGTCGGTAGAGGCCACGGACCTCGTGTGTCGGTCCTTATCTTTGCATTTTTTAGACAAAACTGGAGTCGGAGTATCGGACGACATAATGTAGTTAAATTTTTTGCCAAAATAGTGCTGGGCGAACTCCGCCCGACGCTTAATGGTGCGTTTGTTGAATGTAGCACAAAAACGACAGACAGAGACGTTGTGGTCTGGGCCTAAGCAAGGAATGCAGAGGGAATGAAAATCCTTATGCGGTATTTGCTTCCCACATGAAATACAATTATTAACTTTGTCTGACATCGGTCTGAGGCAATAAAAGTTTCCCCAACAGGGTACTTAGCTTTCAAGAAGACTTTGGTTGCAAAATTTTCGTAATTTCAGGAGCTGGCCGACCGGCACTTGCGAACTGCTTCTGCTTCGGGCACCGCGCGGCAAGAAAGACTGAAGAAAATGGCAAGGCTGGTTCTTTTATACCCCTGTCACACTGACGTCAGGGAAGAAGCGACGACAACCGAAGCCGGACCTAGATTTTGGAATTCGGCCGACCGAGGAGCCGCCTGACGGCAGGAGAACCCATCTGTTATGACTGCAGCTGTATGCACGATGAACATCTGGGGGCCATAACAGAATCACCTAATGATGTAGACATTCTACAAAAGGGTCTCACAGAGACAGATGCTTGGTGTCAAAGTCATGGCCTCAAGCTCAATGCCAATAAGTGCATTGTCATCCCCTTGGGAAAAACCCGGTACCCATGAACTACCACATAGGCGGTAGCTCACTAAACACTGAAAGTGTGATAAGAGACCTCAGGAAACAGGTGGGCAGTAGTCTCTCTTTTGACAACGACATCGCCACAGTAGTCTCTCTTTTGACAATGACATCGCCACAGTAGTCAGGAAATCCTTCTATGTGGCACACCTAATCACAAAAGGGTTCTCCTCTAGAAAAAAGGAGGTCATTGTTCCTCTCTACTCGTCTCTCATCAGACTCATTATAGAGTACAATGCACCATTTGGCATGCATCTCACAAGACACCTACAACAATTGGAAAGACCACTGAAATACCTCACTAAGAGGATTACTGGCCTCAAACAGATGCCATACACAGGCAGTCTTAAAAAACTCCAGCTCTACTCCATCGCATATTGCCTTCTCAGAGGCAATCTCTGCCTAATATACAAAGCTATGTCAAACCCAGAGCTGTTGGACATGCTACACTTAAAGAAATCCCTATCTCTCCGAACCATACGCTCTAGGGACCTAAACCTTGTCACCACAATAAACAGAACACATTGGAGTGATAGATTCCTGTCCCAGAGAATTCCCATACTCTGGAACAAACTACCCATTCATGTCAAGCAAAGCTCCTCATTGGCCCTCTTTAAGAAAACTCTTGACTGAATGGGAAATAGAAAATTCACCCCGGGAATCACTTCTGTGGCACTGCTTGACAGGGGCACAGGAAAATAATTTTCTTGGGTGGCAAAAGCTAGGGAACCTTTTTGGCTAGGCTCATATAGGCCACTAGCACCTACCTATGAACCTATGAGATTATTTACATCACTATAGAAGGCCTTATGGTTACCTTCATTAACTGATGCAATTCTGTTTTCATAGCTAGCTTTAGAGGATTTGATGAGGGATTCTCAACTTTTTGTTGAGACTGATATGGGAGGTTTTTCCAGTCTTGGGACTTCACCTTATTCCACATCAATTTCTTCCTTCTGTTGTATAGTTTGTTTATGGCAGGAGACCACCAGACTGTCTTCCTTTTTTTGGTGGAGAGCGTCTTGGTTCTATTGGGTATGGTGAGATCCATGCATTTGTGTACATATTGGTGTATGATTCAGCGGTCATGCAAATATTCTCCATTTGCATTGGTGCTTGTGAAGTTAGCTACCTCTGTTTTTAGGAGCCCAGAGTTAGCTTTGGAGAAGTTTTTCATGGTGGTTACCTTTGCGGGGGGGGGGGGGGGGGCGGTAGGAGGGATGTGGATTTCCAAGGTGATTAGTTTGTGGTAGGAGCTAACCAGAGAGGAGTTGACTATTGGTGTAGAGCAACGGTCGCACAAGTTAGTAATGACCAGGTCAAGGAAGTTGCTACCTCTAGTGGGGGTAAGAACAAGCTGGTCCAGGGCATTGGAATTAGTGAATTCCAGGAAACGTTGGGCAAGTGTATTAGTACAGGAGTAGTTTTCCCAGTTAATGGAGGGGTAGTTGAAGTCACCCAGTATGAGAGTGTTAGTTTGGACCTTAATATTCTCCAGGGTGGTTAGGAACGTGGAGTGTGAGTCATGGGAAATGGTTGGGGACCTATAACAGACTACAATCTGAATTGCTGTCTTACCCAATGTTAGCTGCACCTGAAGTATCTCTGATGTGTTATGTTGGGCTACCAGTCTGGAGGTGTGTGCATCATTTATGAATATGGAAACACCACTGCCTTTGGAGCTTCGGTCCAACTTCTGGGGCTGAAAGGTGTGGAATGAGTTATAGCCTGGTAGTGCAGGGGTGCTTTCTGCTGCTTTGAACCAGGTCTCTGTTACAGCACAAATGTCGATGTTCTCCATTTTAAGGAGTGCTTCAAGCGAGTACATTTTGAGATTTAGACTTCTAGCGTTGAGTAGCATGACCATCATACTGCATTTGTTTGTAGCTGTTATGGTGGTAATTTGTTCTTTGCAACACTGCCTAAAAAAGGCACTATGGGGGTGGCAAGAGCTTTGGTCAGTATCCGGAAGCCCAGGGGTAATAGATGCAGGCCATCTCTGGCAAAGCATCGAGGTCTGTCACTCATGTCATCCCAGGCAGACACTGGATCCCCTTAGAATGATACCAGAAACTTAGCCAATTGTTGAAGTCAATCACTTTCTGCTCATACTGTGGTATCATTCTGGGTGATGGTAGGATGCTGCTCAGGGCTAGGGTCATACCCGCCTGGGCTACATAATCGGAGAGCTCCTCCATGTCTCTTTTCATGCAGTCCAGGGAGGTACGTCTCAGGTCATTCACACCCACATGTGCATACAATGACAGTCATATTTGTACCTGTTGTTGAGGGACATTAGTGCATGTGTTATGTGGTGGATCCAGGCACCTGACAGGCAGCTGACTGTTACTTTCTCCTTATTCAACCTACTGAGTGGGGCATCAGTGTGCCTCACTACTGAGTCACCTATGGCTAGCATGATTACTATATCAGAGGAGGTTAGAAAGGATTAGGAAGAGAAGCAATTCACAAAGAAACAACGGAAGGATATATGTATGTCTTCCAATATGCAACAAAGTTTAGAAGACTTAGGATCTTTGCTTGGAAGGGTTAACATTGGAATTTTTATACCCCAAGTAGACTTTAAAGAATTTTTCCTCATATAGATAGCAAATGTTGGAGGTGTGATGAGGAAGAATGAGGTAATTGGGAACAATTTCTGGGAGTGTTATGAGTTGGCAGACTTTAAAATTTCCTTGCAGACTACTCATCAGAAATACCAAGCGAGCAAACTGGTATGACTAAGGAAATTACTTTTTTTTTTTTTTTTTGTGCTATGATACAGAATCGGAATTGCTTAGATATAGTAAGGCCTTGCTGAGTCTAATTATGGTGGCTTCCAAAAAAGCAATTACTAGGAAATGGAAATCAAAGTCTAAACCAACTGTATTAGAAGTAGTGTACATAGTAAAAGAGATAAAACAACTGGAAATGGGATCATTAGAAAAAGGTACGCGCAAATTACATAGAAAAAATGGAAATTGTGGGAACAATACATGCAGGTGAGGACTGAGGTTTAAAAGAAGGCAGGATTTTCAATGAGCTATGTAATGTTTGACTGACAGTGACTGGATAGATAAGTGCTGTTTGCAAGTAAAATTATGTCAATATGGTTTATTTTCATTTATACAAATGTATGCATGCCTATGTCATAAGTGATGGAAGGAGACATTAAAAAAAATAATAATTAAGAGAGATGCACCCTGTTCCTAGGACAAAACTATGGAGGAACAGCCATAAGAGCTTGGAGTTCAGACAGGCTCTTAACTGAAGTAAGGGCTAAAAGAAGAACTGTCTTCCCAAGTGCAGTGTTGCAAGGAACCTGAAGCTAAAGATTCAAAAAGAGCCTGCGTCAATTTTTCAGTAACAAAGCTGAGATCCCAGGAAGGTGGAACTGGCTTCTTGGGAGGGCTGATATGAGGGACGCCTTTAAGAAACCGTTTGACCTCAAATCAATGGCAGACAAGCAGAAATAGCTGAGAGTTGAGCTTTAACTGAGAAATATGCCAACCCAGCATAGAGCAATTCACACAAATAAAAGAACCAGAAGAATTCCTACTGAAAAGGGATCCTGGTTACAAGAGAGGCAACAGGCAGAAAATCTCTTCCATTTGGACAAACATGACTTCCTGGTAGTGGCTTTCCTGGCCTCCTGCAGAACCCCAAGGATGTCCTCAGAAAAGAGGTGCCTAAAAGGGATCAAAACCCTATCACCCACAGTGTCAGTTGACGAGTGGACAAGTGAGGATAAATAACAGATCCCTTGTCTTGTGTGAGACGGTCCACCTGATGAGGTAACTTGTGATGGCATACCGATGCTGTCTGGGCCAAAAGGGGAGTCACCAGCAAGATTTTGGGGGAGTCCTGTTTGATCTTGAGCAGGACCATTGGAATCAAGGGGGGAGGGGCATAGAAAAAGATCCCCTTCCAAGGAAAAGATGGGGCTCCCACATTCCAAACCAAAGGGCTTGGGGCTCTGACACAGAAAAGAGGAAGTTGTCTGCTTAGATGGGAGGTAAATAGATCTACATATTGAATACCTCCCCAATGGACAATGTCCAAAAACACATCTCTGTGAAGCATCTACTTATCAGCCCATGTACTGGTCCTGCTCAAAGAGACTGTCACTATATTTTGTTCTGAAGGAATGTAGATAGCCTCAAGAGTCATTTGATACTGTACAGCTAGACCCTAGACCTAAAGACAGAGTCTGAAAAGAAGGTAGAACCCAGTCCCTCCTTGCTTGTTTATATAGCACATTACTGTGGTATTATCTGTGAAAACGTTAGAGGCTGAGGAAGAGAGACAGAATGAAAAGTCTGAAGAGCTAAAAAGAGAGCACTCATCTCCTTGATGTTGATATGATATGACTAACGATGGGGAGGTCAGAGACTCTAGGCCTTGAGGGAACCGAAGGAGGCCCCCACCCCGTCTGAGGCATCTGAAAAGACTTCCGGATATGGAACTGGAAGTTTGCAAAGCTAGTCCTGGGTTGAGACAGAAAGTTGATGAATCCACCAATGAAGCTCAAGTTTGAGACATCGAAGAATGGGAACTAGGAAATCCAGTGGATGACAATGTTGAAGCCACACTGACTTAAGGAACAACTGTAGTTTTTTCATACTGAGCCTGGCTAAAGCAGCGTAGGAATGGTGGAAGCCATGAATCCTAGAACCCTGAGGATCCCTGGCTGTGACTGAAGCCAGAGGAAGAAGACATTGAAAGAAGGTGCTCAGAACAAGGACCTTGGGTGGAAGCAAGGATACCAATATGGGAAAGGTCTGGATCCAGCAACTAAAAAACATGATCCTAAGAAGGAACCAGGACTGACTTTTGAAAATGTATGGTGAACTCCAGGCTCTGTAAGAGACAAACAGTAAACTGGAGGTGCTGAAGCAGGTCCTCTGGGGCCAAAGCCTGAATGAGCAGGCTGTCTAGATAAGGAAAGATCTGGACTCCTCTCATTCTGCAGAAGGCAATGACAGGAGCAATGCATTACCCTAAGGGCAATACAGAGAATTGAAAATGCAAGGAGGAAACAGAAATGTAAAAATGTCCTGAAAAGGGGACGGATGGCGATGCGAAGGTAGGCATCACTGAGATCCACGGATATCAAGAAGGACTGGGAAAGAAGGGGGAACAGGGTTTGAAGGGACAACATTCAAAAGGAAGATACCTTTAGAAAGGTGTTGAGATGAGAAAGATCCAGAATGGGTCTTGAGGTGCCCTCCTTCCTGGGAACCAGGAACATCCTGGAATAAAAACCTTTCCATTTCTGGGCAGGGAGCACAACCTGAAGGGTGCCATAAGCCAGAAGGACCTAAAGCAGTTCTGGAAAGAAAGGAAGCTGCTCCTGAGGAGGTTGAGGGATGCCCGGAAAAGTAGGAAGGGATTTGCACACCATGAAATATCCTTGGTCGATGACAGACAAAACCCAAGAGTGCTGAGTGACCCTTAACCAACTGAGAGGGGACAGGGAAAGACAAAGGGATAAAGGAACCCGGCCTTGTGAAAAAGGAAGCCAACTGTTGGATAGAACCTGGTTTGTATTGAAAAGGTGGCTTCTGAGAAGTAGGGTCTGAGAAGACTTAGCAGAGGGTACATGCCTAGAACCCTTTTTACCTTTGGATGGAGGGTGAGACTGTGTGCGAACAAAGGCAGATTTGGATGGATAATACCTCTGAAATTTAGAGAGAGGAGAAACAAAAATATGTTTCAATTCCTGCAAGGCCTGGATGGACTTAAAAAGCTCAGCAATAGTAGAGCCAAAAAGGTTCTCATTACCAAGAGGGGTATCCAAAAATTTAGCTTTAATGTCATCAGGTAAAGGCTGAAGACAAGGCCAAAAATAATGTCTCAAAACAGAAACAAATGTAGCAGCCCTACAGCAAACATCAGCTGCATCATAACTACATTTAATAGGGTGGCGAGCCACTTGAGAGGATGAACCCAGTAAAGAAAGAAGCGAGACCTTCTCTTCTGAATCAGGGAGGTCAGAGCTTGCCTAAAAAGCTTGAGAAAGAAGGGCTAAAACATACCTGGTTGTACGAGTCTGGTAATTAACAGCCCTAAAATCCAGGGTGGCAGAAGTATGTACCTTTTTGCCTAGATGTTCCATGTTTCTACTTTCCTTATCTAAAGGTACAAGTTTAGTAGATGGCAAAAGTTTAGAAGGCTTGTCAGAAGAGAGAGACTATTAAAGGATCAACAGAAGGACATTTGTACAAAAACTTACAATCAGGCACCTTGTAAAATCTGCCAGGTTTCTTGGGAGTTGGAGACTGAGAATCAGAGGCAACAGAGGCTGTTGAAAAGGTATCTTAGAGGGCAGCCAAGACTGGAGGAACAGCAGAGGGTTTGAGAGACTCCATCTGGAGGAGTTCATAACTCCTCTTTTTGAATATTAGAAACCTGAGAACAGTCCCATTTGAAATATCCATCATGCGAGAACCAGTGTCCCAAAGGAGAGTTCTTCTAAGGGAGAATCTGGACTAACAGAATCTTCCTCCTCATATCCATAATCCAAGGGAGAAGTGATTTGAGAAGAATACGTTTATGAGGCCTCCTGCTGTCTGGGCCTCTTTAGAGGAATGGATGACCAAAGAGGAGAAGGCACAGAACTCCTTGAGGAGGCTTTAAAGGCCATTAAGGCACTAAACAACCCCTGAGTAAAATCCTGCCATTCATGTTGGGAATCCTTAACAGCAGGGTAATTTTTTTGTTTTTTCTTTTGAGGACATCTGCCAGAAAAACCCTAGGAGGTTCGGACCCTTGCCGACATTCAACCAACATAGTAAGAATTTCCTCCCGAACTACGTTTTGTGGTATCCCCCTTAGTCCCTCAGATATAATCAGTCGAGGTTCCCCTCAATGTCCAGAGTGGACGTTTGTAAAGTCTCTCAGGACATGTGAGGAGTTGGCTCCATGCTGCCCTCAGACAGGGTTGCGGCAGAGGAATCCAAGACAAATGAATGATCTTCTGGGCTTTCATCAGCTTCAAGAGACATGCTCTGGTCAACAGCCAAATCAGACCTGAGTTTTCTGACCTTTTTCTTGGCAAGTGGCTGACCTTTGGAACAGGAATACTCCGCCACAGCACCTTGCACCAACGGTTTTAAATGCTAGCTCTCTAGGTAAATCAATAAGGAGGAGAGATGACTACATAGGGTCTTAAGGACAAATGCTTGGCAGATAGACCACTGCGTATGGTCGTGAGAAGCACCCAGATGGAAGAGAGACTGCCTGTTCATAGGTGTTTACTAGGCTAACTACCACAAGGGCCTTTTTAAGCCTAGCCATGAATCTCAAATCTCTGACAAGTTCTGATACTCTTGATAACTGTAAGCATGTGCCTGGGAGATGAACCATTTACAGGTTACATCTGTCCATTAGACACACAGGTGCCAAACTAGGGATGAATTTCTAGTTTCCATTCCAATTGCCCAAGTTACATTTAAATTGGGTTAGGGAGGAACTCTGCTTCACATGGACTGTTCCACAGACGGGGTAGTCTCTGGGATACATATCTATCCAGCAGGTCCTATTTATATCATGGGCAAGGTTTAAGTCTTTAGAATGGATAATTCTGGTGCTGTTTGTTTTGGGGATATGCAGGAAGTCCATCAGAGTGGGGTCTGACAATGCCCTGTATGGCAGGCATAGATCTCCCCTCAAAAGCCTGTGGGAGATGGAATACAGGGATAGAGCCTTGAGGAGGTCTGCATAGGACATATTACTTACGCCCTGTATTCTTTTAGTGAGGAACCTCTGAGGACGTTCCAATTGTTGGATATGCCTGCTTAGGTACATACCAAAGGGGGCACTGTACTGAATGGCAGGTCTGATGAATGCCGAATCATCATCAGCCCCCTTTTTCCCATTTTTCTACACGAGGTTGGAGTAACGTGTTAACTGTCACCAACTCTCTCGATTCAATGCCACACTCCTTCCTTCTTCAACACTCATGCCTGATTGCCGCAGATCTTCTTTCACACAATCCATCCACCTCTTTGCTGGATGCCCTCGTTTCCTCTTACCTTCTTCCTGTCTGTCCCAAATCTTCCTCACTAGATAGTCTTCACCGAATACAGTTGAATAATCACTTCCTTGGACTTAGATGCCATCCCTTTGTTTATAAGTTGCGCAACATAGAATGATTTTCTCACCACTGTAGACATGTGATGATCAAAGGCTAGATTACTATCTGTGTGTCCCCCCAAGTCCCCGACTACTGGGTCAACTCTAAGGGGTGTGTTGTCAATATCATAGTTACCAGGGATGGATGACTTCCCAAAGGATACTATTATGCATTTTTTTGGCATTTAGCTTTAGTCCATGGCTCCGACACCAGTTCCGTGTCAGCCCCTCCTGGAGAACATTTGTGTCAGTGTGAGATTCAATGACAGCTCCTAATTCGCAATCATCTACAAATTTAGTCAGCCAGAGACCACTGACATTGGCCTCGACTTCTAAGAAGTAAATGTCAAAAAGGAGCGGTCCAAGGACTGATCCCGGAGGGACTCCACTTATGACTGGTCTCTTTGTAGAGGTAGACTCCCCAACTCTAACTTCCTGGGTCCTGTCTGTGAGCCAGTTGGCTTTCTACTGGGTGACATACAGGTCTGTACTTAACCTCGAGTTTGTCAACAATACTAGAGAGGGGTATTGTGTCAAACACCTTGGTCGGGTCAAGGCAGGCAGTCTGAACAACTTTGCCCTCATCCATTGCTTTGGAACAAAGAAGTCCACCAGGTTGAGTAGGCATGACCTGCCCTTAACGAAACCAAACTGGGTTGGATCCAGTATCTGGAGGTTTACTACTTCTCTATTGATCATCCCCATGATAATTCTTTCCATGGCTTTACATATAACACTAGTGAGACTTATGGGACTGTAGTTTCCAGGGTCTGTAGACAGCCAACCTAGAGGGACGGTTGCTGCCTTTCTCCATTCATGAGGCATGAAGCCTATTTGGAGGCTACAGTTAAATAGTAATTCCAGGGGCTCTGATAGGCCATGTTTCATGCTATTTAGAAGGTATCCTGAGATACTGTCTGGGCCCACTGATGCAGTGTTCTTGGTCTTAGAGAGAGCATTAAGGACCTGTTCCCTAGTGATAGTAGGGGAGTTACATTTGATATTTCCTGAGGGAAGGTTGAAGGGGAGAGAGGGGTAAAGTTGGAGCTGAATTTATCAGCCAGGAGGCTTGCTATATCGTCTGGTTCAGTATAGGTGGATCCATTTACAATGAGATCTACAGACAAGTGTGATTGCCTTTGAGGTTGCGGACATAACTAAAAAATGCTTTTTGGTTGTCCTTGGCCTGGGACACCAAACTTAACTCAAATTTGGCTCTGGTTGACTTTATTTGTCCTCCGAGTGGTTTGTTTAGTTTGATGTGAATGATTTTATCATGCTGGGTACTGCATCTCCTAATTTTTGCCATGATTTCCTCCTGTTACACAGCCAACTGATTTTGTGATTCCACCAGGATGGTTTGTTGTTTGAGTTAGTTCTATACGTCTTCCTGGTGGGTACAAGCTGCCTCTATGCAGCTATTAACATACTTGTACAGGGTTTCTGTGAACCGTTCTGCATAGGCAGAAGTGTTCTCAGGGTTTATGGAGGCTTGAAATTTTGTCAGGTTCTTATTTAACAGCAGGAGGTTAGCTTTAGAATAGCTCCTGAATATTCCAGGTTTAGCTGGGGGTCCAGATTTTATTTTTACTTCAATGGAGACCATTTTGTGATCTGACCAGGGAAGGCAATACAGTTGGGGGTGTGTAGCAGTCTCCCTATTAGTGAGGACCAAATCCAGTATGGTTGCACCCCTCCTGGTTGGTGTATTGACTATCTGGGTCCAGGGGGTTTGTGTTTACAAAATACAGGAATCTCTGTGCATGTACGTTTTGTGTCATATAAGATTCCCAGTTAATAGTGGGGTAATTCAAGTCAGTCACCCATGAATATGATATTGGGTCGGATGGCTAGTGTTTCTAATACACGTAAATACATGGTATGAGTTTCCTGGGTTATAGACGGAGACCTATAGCTTGCAAGGAAGTGATATTGGATTTTCCCTGTGATGATTTGAACATGGATCATCTCAAGTGCATTGTCCTGTTTGACCAGCCTTGAAGTATATTTATTTTTGATGTAAACAGAGACACCTCCACCTTTAGTCCCTGCCTGTGAACAGCTGGCCTAAATGTGTGGAAGGCATTATAACCTTGCACTGTTGGTGTGCTCTCTGTGGCTTTAAACCGTCTCAGTGAAAGATGAGGTCATTGGCTGCTCTTCCATGTTAAGACTCGAACCTACAAACTTCTGATCCAAACTCAGGCGCCTTATCTATTAGACCACATGGCCAACTTGTGATGATCTTTGTGAGGATTCTGCCTCCCACACTGACATTTTCCCTTTTAGGATGACATGTAAGCACACCAAAATAAAAACAGAATTAGATAAGAAAAACCCTAATGGGCTACCTATCTCAAACATGGCTCAGTAACCAGCACAGAAGGAGGAACATTCAGATCGATGATCAATGATGGCGTTCAGATTGGTGGCAAAGAAGTTCTGAGATATGTACGCCCTTTATGCCCTATGTCTTGTATGGGAAGCATACGTGTTATGTACAATGTCTATAAATGCCAAAGGCTTTGATATACTGGCCGGATGTTGGGCTACCCTTGGAAGGAGATCTTTTATGTAATAAATACTGCAACAGTGATATGGAAGGACATCAATCAATACTAATTCATATTTTTATGTTTTTTTTTTTTTGTGACTGGTGATTTTGATTACATGTTATAATTTGTTAGAATCACTAAGTCTGTATCTGAATGTATTTTTGCTATGGCAATAAATAATGTATTAAAAGCTGTTTAGCGTTACAGTTTTCTTTCTCTTAAAAACACAAAGATCGAAGTTAAAGATTTCATCTGTTTGACCTCATTAGGTGAAAATGATTTCCATGCCCTGGATACAGTGAGAGATTTGAGGAAAACATGGTTAACCACAATAACCGCAATTCAAATAAAGTCCAGCTGTACAGCAGTCTATTACAAAGACAGAAACTCTAGTCAACCATTCCCTTCAACAGCCACTAACCTAAAACACGTGCATTAAAAAACAGCTAAAGAAATAAGTGGTTAACACAGAGCTAGCTGAATGTGCTGCAGCTTACAGCAACATCTCCTCCTAGCAGGATGCAATACAGAGGGTCTGAAGGCAATATACATGTACAATGACAGAGCTGTTATAAGAAACAGAATGACTTTGCTTCAGACATAATTCCGCACTGTTACTGTTTATTAACTAAGTAGATAAACTGATCCAGATGGACACTATTCAGCCTTAACGTGGGCCAAGCTATACAAAAACAAAGAGCAAGTCCATAAATCAGTGTATGTTAATACAGTATACAAATAGTGCAAACACTGGTCAAGGAGCCAGAAATAAACAAGCTAGCTTTCACGAAGAGCTGGATATAGCACCTTAGGGAACAAAATGTGAAAGTAATTTCATCCCACTGTCCTACAAGGACACCAAAGTATGTAGTGCAAGCAGCATACCTATTATCCAGTAAAGAATCAAACTTGAAGTGCAAGCCAATACACTCCACTGCCTTCAAGATGGCTCCCTTAAGAGGTGAAGGTACTGCACATTGCTGCCATCTACTGACCAGAATGTGTAGTGCTGGTAACGCACTCTACTGCCCTCTAGGGAATGGGATATGCAGGCAGTACAAACCACTGCTCACTAATGGATCACAAACATGAAGAATCTACAGCTAGCTTCTATGGGACTTGGATGTAAACCCCCTACCTCTTAAGTCTCCCAAATGAGAAGCATAAACAGTAACCACTCTGTGCCTTCTAGATGACTTGAATGTTAAGTAGATTTAGTACATCATACTGAGACCCTGCTGTCCAGTAAAAGATCTCTATGTGACATGCAGTCACTACATCATGCTATACATTGGAGGACACATATGTGAAATGCAGTAATACAACCTACTGCCCTCTAAGCGACAGAACTACACACTGCAGGCACAGAACCTCACTATCTTTAGACAGCCAAGACAAGATTTAAAAAGTTGCCATTCAAGTGACAATGGCAGCAATCCATCACTACCATCCAAGACACTCAAATTTAAAGTGCAAACACTGGTGCCTGCTATCTTCTGATGACACAGATGTGATGGAATCAGTACACTTGCTGTCTTCTACTGCACTACACCAAGCAAACATAAGACCTGTGTCATACTCAGGATATCAGGACCTCCTCCATTAACTGAGAAAGTAGCATCATAAACTAATAATAACAAATGACAGAGATACAGGAAATAGCATAAATGGGAGACCAAGGAGTTCTGCATTAGTGTCCAACAAGAAATTCAGATAAAAACTGAAGCCTGGAATTAAACCCAGTAATCCTGTCATAAATTGCAGTGACAGAGCCACTGATATGAATAGGCTACTTTTATATGAAAAAGACCACGTCTACTGCCACAAGTACTTGCATGCCCCCCACCTAACCATTTATTCTTTGGTGTGTTTTGCTACAATACATTTAAACAACTTTTGTTGGTTTCGGAGCCCTTATTTGGTGTTTCCAGCGAACTTTTGGATGGTTACAAGTTCTTATTCAGTTCGTTTTCATCTCCTTTTGGTTTGGTTACTGCCACAAGTACTTGCAGCTCCCACCAAACCCTTTCATATACTGCCCCTCAAACGCGCACACACACACACACACACACACACACACACACACACACACACACACACACACACACACACACACACCTTAAAATAAGTGGGCATTCGTGAAGCAGGACGAAATACTGTAACAAGATAAATGCTGGTAGGTTTTTTTTTTCCTTCATAGGAGAAATCTTTAGTTTTATTCATCTTTAGTCTGTGGCTTATCAGTCTGTCTCCCAATGTGTGGGAAAGTCATTCTTGGCATCCATTAGAGACCCCCTAAAATGAGAAGACAAGCTGAATCAAGTCAGGTTCCATATGAGCGCACTATAAAAAGTAATTAACATCTGTTTTAAATCTTTAAAGCTTTTTGGCTCCCTTCTCGTGCTGGAGACAAGGAGGCACATCAGAGCCATTTGGACACTTGGCGTCAAACCTCTAGCTGGAGCTGTTACACAAAGCAGTTTTCATACAGAAAAGTGTACTTGAAGCTGAGATAACAAAATGGCTTTAAAGATGTTCAATGCACAATTTACATACACACTCCAGGTATCTGAAGTCTGCCTTTTTAAACATCAGCTAACAGCTACTGCACCAGAATACTGAACTTGTCTGCAGAAACTGCTGTTTGCTAAAAACTATTTTGTCCTTTTCTGTTCATATCTGTACAGTGACAACCACAGTCCCAACTTCATTCAGCAGTCATCACACCTGACATCAGTAAATGTGAAAACAGAAAACAAGTCCAAGAGGCAACCATTACATCACAAAGAAGAAGGGGAAAAAATCATAGCAAGATGGCCACACACCATAGGAAAAATACATCCACTGCTAATGTCAGAGTTATTGCTAACAGCTTGATGACCCAGCTTAAAGTCAGTTAAGATCACCCCCCCCCCCACAAAAAAAAAAATGCAACCCTACCCAGGGTTTCCTTATTATTTGAAATTCTTAATTTATGCACACTAGCAAACTGAAAAACAAAACGGGCAGAATTATCAGTGGGTGTTGCACTGACGTACCATACTGGGCATTACAATAACCACTGACTGGGAGTGAAGTCCACTAACTATACAATACTGGGAATTAGAACAGTGAGGGACTGGATGCGGAGGCCGCTCATTACACAATATTGGAAATTACAATAGTGAACAACTGGGAGTGAAGCACATACTACACAGTACTGGAAATCAGAACAGTGAGCAACTGCGAGTGTAGCACACTCACCACACAGTATTGGGAATTAAAATGGCAAGTAACAGAGTAAAGTACATTCACACCCACTACAAGGAATCAGAAATAACTGTGACCAACACACTCACTATAGAATACTAGCAATTAGAAATAGTGAGTGACTGGAAGTTAAAAACACTCTTTATACAATACTGGGAACTATAATGGTGACTGACACTCGCTCTACAGTACTGTGATTTTGAACAGCGAGTGAATGGGAATGGACCACAAACACTAAACTGCAATAGGAATTACACTGGTGAGTAACTGGGAGTAAAGCTCATTCACTACATAACACTCAATTAATATGGTGAGTGAAGCCCACTCACTGTACAACACTGGAAACCAGAATGGTGAGTCAATGCTAGTGAAACCCATTCACTATACAGTGCTGGTAATTTAGAAGGGTGAGTAACGAAATTAGAATAGTGATTGGGAGTGAAGCACACTCACAATACAGTACTGGGAATCATAACAGTGAATGACTGGAGTGAAGCACACTCACTGTGCAGTACTGGGATTCAGAACAGTGAACGACTGGAAGCGAAGCACACTCAGTATACAGTACTGGGAATCAGAACAGGGACTGGCTGGAGTGAAGCACACTCACTATATAATACTGGGAATCAGAATGGTGAGTGGCTGGAGTGAAGCACACTCACTATACAGTACTGGGAATTGGAATGGTGAGTGACTGGGAGTGAAGTACACTCACTATACAGTACTAGGAATCAGAATGACTGTCTGACTGAGAGTGAAGCACACTCAGTATACAGTACTGGGAATCAGAACGATGACTGATGGAGTGAAGCACATTCACTACACAGTACTGGGAATCAGAACAATGAGTGACTGGGAGTGAAGCACACTCACTATACAGTACTGTGGGCATACCTAGTATAAAAATTGTTTTTTTCTGCTTCGATACAATCCTCACATTTGCACATGTCTTGGCTCATTTATTCAGAGCTGCTCATAATTTGGCACCTCTGCCAGAGAGTTTGGGAGTTTTGCTTACATCTGAAACACCCTTGGCAAGAAAAATGAATTTAAGTATTATTTTGCACTTACATTACTTGTTCTTATTGCATTCTCAAGGATTTCTGTGCTATTTATTGTTTTTTCCACACTTGCTTAGAGTTTTAAGTTGCATTTTTCTACTGCTGTAAGGGCTGCTGTTCGGCAACTGTAGTACTCTGCAGTAGCGGTTACTGGGCCCTTGTATATAAGAAATTACTAAAAGTTGTATTTTCCCCATAAGAACTACCGCTGAAAATTTCCACATTCCCTCACTACTCAAGGAACAACTTGTTTGCACTCTGAGGAAAATTGTCTCATTTAGTTAGCTTTAGATTACATTATTACAGCATAGCCGCGGTGGTGCAGCGGTAGTGTTGTCGTCTCACGCAAGAGGTTCTCCAGTTTGATTCTCAGCTGGAGCGCCTTCTGTGTGGAGTCTGCATGTCCTCCCCGCGGTCGAGTGGCATTCGAAAGACATGCAAGTATGAGCGTGCCTTCGTTGAAGGTTGGGCGTCAGGCTGGCACCTCAGCACCGAAAAAATCTACTGCAATCATTAGCGGACCGGAGTTCCGCTGTGGTGACCCCTAACCGGGAAAAGCCGAAATGAAGAAGACAGCAATCAGAACTTTCACTGTTCAAAGAGCAACTCATTTGCACAATGAGCAGCACACCTGTATAGGTTGCTACAGAGTACATAATAGTACATAGTACATAAGCACCCATCTCTCATTCTGTTGCAAACCCTCCCTTTCTCTGCCTTTGTAAAGCACATATTAAGGACCTGCAACCATGGATAGGCATTTTCCTGCTATCTCTGCATTCAGCTTGCTGCACATGGGCATCCTGAGGCAATGTAGCAATGGCCTCATGTTTACTGACAACTGCTGAATTCTGAAACAGATAAATACAGTACTTGAGAGATGTAGTTACACAATGTCACTGGAGGCAAGACTCTCATATACATAAACAAAAAAATGTCAAACAGGTTGTCAGTGACAAACACACACAACACTCACCACACTAAGGACCAGACACAGACGCACATATGTGGAGGTGTTGAAATGTAACTTACCCAAACCTCAAAGTTCTCCCAGATTCAGTCCTCAGACACTCGTGCACAGAAACAACTCTCACCTACCAAGCCCATAAGCCAAAACACCACACAACCCAATTTTTTGCTCATAGAGACTCCATTGTGAGACACACTGATGTCCCTCTCATCAGGCTGAATAAGGAGAAGGTTACAGTTAAGTTACCTTTCAGGAGCCAGGATTCACCAGATCATGCAGTCAGGTCACTAAACCACAAGTACCAGTATGACTCATGTCATAGTCCATGTGGGCATAAGTGACCTGAGACATACCTCCCTGGACTATATGAAGACGGACATGATTAAGATCTCAGAATGTGCGTCACAGACGGGTATGAGCCTAGCATTGAGCAGCATTCGATCGTCTCCAAATATGACACCACAATACTATAGAAAATGATTGACTTTGATAAGTGGCTTAGTTACAGGTGTCACTCCAAGGGGGTCCAATATTTGTCGGCCTGAGAGAACATGATTTACAGGCCACACTGTTTTACCAGGGATGGTCTGCACCTATCTCCACTAAACCTTCAGATATCGGCCAAAACATTATCCTCCCCCATAGTGCCTTTTTAGGCACTGCCAAACAGAAAAACCTTCCAACATAGCGGAATATACTCAAACTAAAGGTATTATTGCTCACTGCTAGGAATCTTAACAAGAAACTACACTCCCTGGAAGCACTCCTCACCCTGGAGAATACTGATGTCTGTGTAGTTACTGAGACATGGTTCAAAGCTGCAGAAAGTACCCCTGCGGTGCAAGGCTATAATGCCTTTCACACATTCAGACCACCCATTGCACATGAAAGGGCAAATGGTGGAGGTATATCCATCTACATAAAGGATAAAAAAAACCTCAAGACTGGTCAAACAATATGACATTCTACTCCATGTCCAAATAACCATAGGAAAAATCCCTTACCATATCCTTGCTAGCTGCAGGTCCCCTACCATGAACTAGGATAACCATATCTCATACCTGAATTTACTAGAATCACTTACCATTCAGCCCAATACCATATTCATTGGTGATTTCAACTACCTCTCCATTTACTGGGAAGCATACACGACCACTAAGATGCAGGTTCAAACATTTCTAGACTTTGTCAATGCAAATGCCCTGCAACAGCCAGTCTGCTCTCCTACCAGGTTTACAAATATCCTAGACCTGGTATTCACAAATATGGGGGAGCATTGCAAAACTCAAGTGTAATGTCCTCACTGGTTAGATTGGATCACAAAGTGGTCTCCTTTGAAATAAATATAACGCTAGAACCCCCATCTAACCCCAAAACCTTTAGGAACTTTTCTAAGTCAAACTAGCTACTATTAAGTGATGGCACAGCTAATTTCCAAGATCCTGCAAACCCAGAAAATGCAGATGCCTTGTGGAGACATACACAAAAGCCCTGTACAACCATATAAACAACTGCACAGAAACAAAAGTACTAGACCAAAATAAGCCTAGGGCAAACCATAAAAACAAGCCACCCTGGTGAATGCCTGACATAAATAGGTTGACAACAAAAGAAAAAAATTCTGTCTAGAAGTAAGGGAATGTGCACAAAAGAGCAAAACTCCCCTCTTTAGTCAAAACAGGCAAACGAAGGGAATAGTCAAGTCTTCAAAAGCAAATTCTGAGGCAAAAATAGCCTCCCAACCTAAGAATAACTAAGTTATATGGGTCTATGTCATATAATTGAACTTCCAAAATTTCAAACACCATACGTTCGAACTTGGAAGTTCGAAATATGACAACATCGAAACCTCAGAACAGCAAATTTTTTTCCCAGGGAAAAAATTCGCTGTTCCGAAAAACACACACACAGGCACACCAAAAACCTCATAAACCTACACTACACCTTACACAACTATCTATGCACTAACCTTAACCCAAACCCTAACCCTAAGGTCCGTCACTATCACACACTTATCTTACCCGCACCCTAACCCTAAAGTCCGTCACTATTGCACACTTACCTTACCTGCACCCTAACCCTAAAGTCCGTCACTATCGCACACTTACCTTACCTGCGCCATAACCCTAGAGTCCATCACTATCGCACACTTATCTTACCCACTCCCTAAACCCTAAAGTCCGTCACTTTCGCACACTTACCTTACCCGCACCCTAACCCCGTCCATCACACTTACACACTTACCTTAACCCGATCCACAACTTTCGCACCACAGTACAGGAAAATGCCGAAGCCATGGAAACAGCCAACTGAATTCTTTCCCTGGGAAAGAATTCGACTTTCCGCGGCTTCGACATTTCTATTTTTCGAACTTCCCCATTCGAACTTCCAGTATTCAACATTCTAAATGGTCAATTAAATAACAGGTACCTAGTTATATCTGCAATCATAAGGGCAACACCCAACAATGTGCACAGTTATTTGGAGGCGGCACCACCTACACCTAGCCAAAAGATATAGCAGCAAATCTGATGGCTGATAAATTCAGCTCAAATTTTACCTCCCCATCACCCCGGTTACCCCCCCCCAGGAAATACCCTATAGCATTCCTCTACCAGTTTTCACAAAAGAACAGTTTGATACTGTGGTCTCTAAAGCTAAAAACACTGTTTTGATGGATCCCAACAATATCCCAAAAATGCCTCTAATAGTCTGATGACCTATCAGGACCACTAGGATCTCTACTTAACCACAGCCCCCAGACTGGCTTTGTCCCTGAGGAGTGGAGGACAGCAACAGTCATCCCTCTGCATAAAGGGGGACTGTCAACAGACCCAGGAAATTATTGACCCACAAGTTTGGCTAGTCTCATGTGCAAGGCCATGGAAAGAATAATCATACACCTGATAAACAATGACATAGGAAATCCCAAACACTGGACTCAACCCAGTTCAGCTTCATCAAGGGCAAGTCATGCCTGCTCAATCTGGTGGACTTCTTTGAGAAAGTCACTAGGGCTATGGATGAGGTAAAACAGTGCATACTGTCTACCTTGACTGGCAAAGGCCTCTGATACAATTCCCCACTTGGGTATTATAGATAAACTCACAAAATAGGGTACAAATTCCTACATTACCAGATGGATAGCCAAATGGCTCATGGACAGGACATGTTGTTAGAGTTGGGGAATCCAGATCCAGTAAAAGGCCAGTCAGTTGTGTACCACAGTGCTCAGTGTTGGGATCTCTCTGGTTTCGAATATACTTCTCTGAAGTCAAGGCTAATGTAAAAGGCCATTGGTTGACCAAGTTTGCTAATGGCTGTAAATTGGGGGAAAACACTGAATCACCCAATGATGTAGATATCCTTCAGAAGGGTCTGACTAAGACAAATTGATTGGTGCCAGAGCCATGGCCTAAAACTAAATGCAAAAAATGCACAATTATACCATTTGGGAAGTCAAATACCCCTACAAATTACAACATTAATAGCACACCCCTAGGAGTGTATCCATTGATGAGAGATCTAGGCAACCAGATAGGCAGTAACCCTCAACTGTGTCCACAGTGGTGAGGAAGTCCTTCTATGTGGCACAGCTTATAAGTAAGGGCATGACATCTAGATCTAAGGAGATTATAGTCCCACTATACTTGGCCCTCATCACACCAATAATAGAGTACAATGCACCTTTCGACATATACATGACCAGGCACTTGCAACAACTGAAGTGGCCTCAGAGGTTGCTTACAAAAAAATACAGGGTGTAAACAACATGTCCTATGTGGATCGACTAAAAACCATATCCCTTTACTCTGCCTCCTACTGACTATTAAGGGGTGATCTATATCTAACCTACAAGACACTCTCACATCCAGCCCTGATGGAACTGTTACAAATTTGCAAGGCAAGCTGCATAAGGATTACCCAGTTCAAGGATCTAAACCTGGTCTATGACAAACAAAACATACTGGAGAGACAGATGTACGTCTCAGATATCATCCCTTCTCTGGAACATACTTTCTATTCAAGTTAAGCAGAGCCCTTCCATGACCCTCTTAAAATGCAGTTTTTATCAAAAGATGGGGAATCAAAGTCACTCGTGGGGTGGCACCCATGTCCCTTATGGACAGGGGCATGATGTAAATTACTCGAAAACATAGGCACAAACCTAAGTTATCCTCTAGCCCTTAGAGATCGATAATTGGTTAAAATCTGGGTGATAATGGCTAAGCTTATAAAGGCTCTTGAGCTGTTAGCCTAGTAATCTCCTATGAGCTTATGATTCTCCGGCTTGTGCTCCTGTCATGGGTTGGCCCAGCTTCAGGAAATCTCTCAGGACAAAAAAGTAAACATTTAAAAATGTTTCTTCTCTTGTATCTTTTACACAGGTAAGATTTGCTAAGGGATTACTTTCAGGTTTTGTCAAGAACATATTCATCCATCCACTACCCCTTTTTCCCCATTTTTGCACATGGCTCGCTCCATCAATGTAGACTTTGTGAAAGTACAAACCGGTTCTCAGTGAATGATAGGGCTGTCTTCTTAACTCATTCAAAGTGCTAAAACAGATGTATTACCTCCTATTAAAGAGGAAACTTCCAGTTCAAGGGATTGTATATGAACTAAAACTCACAGAACAATTCCTTACCACTTTTACGTCCACCTTTTAAGACCACAACAGGTGATATAAGGCATCTTCAGACCCAGCTCTGATGGATCTTTTGTAAATCCACAAAACAAATCATACCAGAAACACTAGATCCAAGGACCTGAACTTTGCCTGCAACATCAACAGAACATGATGGAGATCCCGATATGTGTATCAAAAATTGTCACAATATGTAATAAGCTGCCCATCAATGTGAAGCAAAGATCATCCCTGACCCTAATCAAAAGAAACCTTGATCATTGGATGGGAAATTGCAAATTCACCCCCAAAGTCTGTCTGTCATGTCTCTGATTGACAGTAAGTAAATAAATCCTCAAATGGCAAACCCCCCCCCCCAACATAACCCTTAGCTACCTCTTTACTACATATCACAACATATAGGTATCCAAGGAACTCGGAGACAAAACTGGGATGAGTTGCATGGCTAGGCTTGTAAAGACCCTGGTGGTCATTAGCCTACTATAAACCTATGAACCTGTGTGAGTGACTGGGAGTAAAGCACACTCACTTAATAGTACCAGGATATAGAATGAAGAATGGGTGAGAACAAAGCACACCCACTACACAACTTTCCTGGTAAACAAGTGAGAAAAACAAGTAGTCTGCCTTTACTTAAGCTCTTCAGTAGAATATTAACTTAACTAAGACTTGAAGGTGATCTCAAAACAAAAACACACCCAAGCACACTTGCTGATTTTCAGAGGAGGGTGGGGTGGAGAAAGACATATTGTCACAATCCCTTAATGGAGATATAATGGAGGTATCCTAAAGGTGGTGGGCTTTTAGCCCTTCAAGCCACTGTCTGGTAGCCTTCATTAACAAGTGCACAGGAGCAAGCACTTGCAAGGAGAGGGAAGTGAGGGGTCACCACTGTGATGTGGGCAGCTCATCCCTCCACTGAGGGGTGAGGCGTTGAGGTTAGGGAATGCAAATGTCCTCCTAGCTGGGATGCTAGTGACGAAACTAGCAATCCTCAAGGCTGCCTGAATAATGTCCTCTCTTAACGGCTCCCACCACAGACGAATGAGTGAGCTTGAGTACAGTTGGGGGGGGGGGGGTTTGGTCATTGGCAGGCATAGAACAAAAAAAAAAAAAGAACATATAGCAAATACTAGCCTCAGTCATGGTTTCCCATTTTCTCTACCTCATACCATTCATTAACTTTCTATTCATATGTAAATTCACATACTTTCAGAAGTATGCTTACTATAATTAGTATACTTTCATGAAGTCACTGCATGGCATAATTCCAAAATAGTCGAACTGCAGAACTGCTTAGCATCTTCATATCTAAACAGTGAAATGTTAAATGAGATCTGGCCATTACTTTTGTGTGTTTTGTTTTAGAAGCGTAGTGTGGGAGATCTTGGGACTTAACTGCAACACTATTCTCACATGAGATTTCAGTGTTGTGTGCATTTAACATTTGCTCATGGAAACATGCAGACATGCCATACTTCAGGAAATCAGCCCCTGTAACTTTTGACACTTGGCTAAGTGGCAAGAAAAGCAGTTGCACTTTGCCTTGAATGTGTATTTGTTTTAACTATCCCATCAGTGTATTCCACCAATTTTACCACCGATTCACAACCAACTTAAACATGACATGAGTGCAGACCGTAGTACATTTGTGAAGGGTATATTCAATGTTATCCAACATCTAGAATATTACACTTCAGCTACAAAAGTAACACTTTGTAGGGGAACTTACTGAATATGCGTGGGTGCTAATGTTTATATTTCATGTACTGGAATAAAAATGAAGGCTACATACTTGCTATAAAGATGGAGTTGTTCATTCCATTATGTCCAATATAACATGCATGTTCTTACGCCACTTGTTAGAGTTGACTTAAAAATTAGTGCTCCGTCTTTGAGACCCTTTAAGAAATATTCCTACCCATAACGCATCTGTCCCCCTCAGAAGGGTCTATAATAGATCAGCAAACACTTAAAAAACGAATGCTGATTGATCAACGTTATTTTTTCGAAAGTGGAAAATATCGAAGCAGCAGAAACTCAAATTTTTCCTAGGGAAAGAATTCGGTTATCCGTTTCTGTTGCTTCGGTATTTTCAGTGTTATGGTGGAAAGTTACGGGTCGGATTCAGGTAAGTGTGCGATTGTGTGGATGTGAGTGTTAGGGTGATTTAGGTGAGTTAGGGCTAGGGCTCGAGTTAGGTGTATATGCGACTGAGTGGACATAAGGGTTAGGGCGGATTTAAGTGAGTTAGGGTTAGGAAGCGGGTGAGGTGAGTGTGCGATAGTGACGGACCTTAGGGTTAGGGCTAAGGTAAGCGGGTAGTTAGTGATGTGTGCATAGTTTAGTGTAGGGTTAGGTATCAGATTTTAGGTGGATGTGTGTGGATTTCTGTTTGTTTGGTGTGCTTGTGTTGTGTGTATGTGTTTTGGATCAGCGATTTTTTTCCCTGGGAAAAAAATCGTTGATCTGACAGTTCGAGAGTGTAAGCTTTTGCTTAAATTAGGTCGATCAATCAGTGTTCGCTTTTTTAAGCGTTCGCTGATATAATATAGACCCCCTCAGAACTAGTTTGATGCCTAAATGCCACTAGTCTGTGCTGCCTTGGACCCAATCAGCTGAAACCTGTTGATCCTTCAGGCCTTACAAATTAGGAGGGAGGGATGCCATATCAGATGGAAAGGACAGAAAGGATCTATTATGGTAACTTTCATATCCTATTCATTCAGTCCATTCAAGCCGACATGTGGGTCAGAATCCCAAGCTACCGACACCCCAGGGGATATGACAGAAGACTGCTCAGGATGGTAACACCACAGGATTCTCACACTGGAAAGCACAGAAGACCATGAGGCAGTCTCAAAAAGATACTGTCCAGTGAATGAGCTCTTAAACAAGTTGAAGAGGCTGCCATGGCCTTTGCAGAGTGAGATCTTGGTAAATAAGAAAGAGTTTTGTTATGAAATATATATATGACTGAGATGCAATCAAACAACCATCTTGAAAATGACTTGGGACATCTTTCTCCCAATTTCTTTTTGAGCAAATGAAATGAAAAGCTGCTTATCCTTTATGAATGAATCAATTCTGTGAAGATAAAAAAAAAAAATCAATTACCTGTGTACGTCCAAGTTACGCAGCAAGTACTCTCCTCTGTTTCTGTAATTTGGGAAAAAGACTAATACATGAATGGGTTGATAAACAATTGTCTGATGAGCAACCTAGTGAATAAAGAAAGGAATTGTCCTTAGAGTTAACCTAACTTTATAAAAAGTATTGAGCTTGAAAATCCTTCTTGCCAAGATGATGGCTACTAGAAAAATGGTCTTCCAAGAGAAAGATATTCAAGGTCTGCTGAGGATGCAAGTTCAAAAGGAGATTCTGGGAGGTCCTATGGTATGAAATTCAGATTCTAAAGAGGAAGCAGATCTACACCTATGCATAGGACATGTCTGCTAATTGTTCAAAAGTCAGTACTGTTCAGCAGCCATCTACAACTCTGTTACTTAACATCACATCAGTTTACCAACAGCAATCTTAAGAGAGAATGCCATCCCCTTAACCCCCAGTCTTTACTAGAAATAACAAATACAGCATCAAGGAAGTGACTGCAGCTACATATGCTATCAGTCAGGGCAAGACACCCATTATAATCTTAAGGGCGGTGCTCCCTTTAACTCCTTACTAATACAATTTACTATACTATCAAAGAAGCAACCCATGCAACTAAAATAATACCAGCCTTCAACAGTAAATGGCTTAACATCCAGGGAGGGAGGGATGCTTGCCCTGGGTACACAATGCAGTTAGATTTCCTCTGGCAGAAGCCAGGAAAACTGCTACAAAGTGCTTACAAATAGTGGGTAGGGTAGCTTGCCGACATCAGCTCTCTGGAGAAGTTAAAGCTGGTTCAGTGCAGCTCACCCACTGCATGCCACATACACTCGATGTTACTGGGGCACGCACAGAGTGAGAAATAAATCAGACAAAAATACTCCCATAGCTGTACGACAGATATGGGACACCTTAATCTTCTTGCTGACCATGACCCTTACTGGAATAAGTCCTGGGGGGGGCAGCAAATAAGGAAATGCATTGGGGTCCACTGATGGTCAGCTGTAGGACAAAAAGATGCAATAAATAAAAGCATTTAATTAACGAGGTGTTAAAATTACATTGCTGCATGTTGGCAAACTCATAAGAAAAAGGTCAACAAAGAAAAATCAAGAACAACATCAGTTATTGCTATGCAAGTAAGTGTCAATACAGTCTAACTTACCTGAATTCACGTGCAGGGATTTTCAGGAAACAGACTGTATTAATTCATAAGAGATGGCATGTGCTTTTTTTGTCACATTAGGTATTAAACATGGCCAACCCTTACATGGATCTAACAACTTCCTTTTCCACTTTAGCTGGTTCTTCGTGAGACATTTCATGCACACTGATGACATGATATATTGAATTATAGACAGCATATTCTTCACTAAGGCCTTTTTGCAAGAGCATGGCATACTGCCCAAAAAGAACTGCCCCTAATGTGGCCACCAAGCATGAATTCACACAAACCAGAAGACCACGGAATGGAAGAGCACAGCAAAACGGGTTGGCTCAAGGGCACTTTTAGTTTTTAGTTTAAAAAGCAGGATTCCTTTTAGAATGCTATGGTGCTAGATCTACAACTGGCCTAAATTTGATTGGTGTTCACCATGGAAAAGTAATGGAGAGGTACCAGCTTCTATGTGATGTGTGCTCCCAGAAACTGTTATAAGACATCATTAAACTCTGGGGTCTGGAAAAAATGTGGTAAAAAATAAAACTAAAGCAGGTAGAAGGATTAGGTAGAGGGTTTATAAATGCATGACCGTGCCTCAAACGAAGGATACTTGTGCTTTGTCTCATGAAGTAATAATGCACTCACACTGGTCCTCATCATCAAAAAACAAGTCCTTCCTGGCATCAGCAGTGTCAGATCAGTGAAGAGCGTACAACAGTTCACCTACAATTTCCTGAATGAATTACACTCATTAAACAGCCTATCACTCCCCTCAACATCATGGATCTCAAAACAGACGCATGCACAGACGCAGTAGAGGGAATGTAGTCTACAGCAAAGGTAGTACTCACACAGACTAAAGGCAGACATGATCACTAGTGCATGTGTGGAACAAACCAGCAAGGAAAGGATAGTGATCAGGAGTGTGAAAACATTTTTGGCCATATACTTCAGTATCAGAAGTAGAAGTGAGTGAAGTCCAGCTTACTTATAGCAACGAGAATACTGAATTTACAAATAACGTGACTTGGAGGCAGTTTAGTAATGCAAGGGTGAACACTAACCATACTGATGCCTATCTGTGCGACACTGATACAGAAACTGTTTTACAGATAGTGTTTGCACTCTAAAGCACTGCTGGTGAGCAGTCCTGCCTGTTACAAATGAAGTACAATGTTTTCCTATTGCTTTTTTATTTCTGCATACAAAAACAAACAAATAAAATACTGCAATACGTGTTCAGTCTTTGTTTAGAACCATGCTGTTTAGCCTGTAATACATTATTAGTGGGCCTTATTTCCAATCCTGTCTTTCACAAATGAAGTGCACCTTGTTTCTTCCGTTGCAATAAAATTTTAGTCTCTGCTATAAAATACTGTGTGTCTGGGGTTGTTGCCATTTTTTTAGTGCATCACCAGTATCAGGCAAAGTAAACTCATATAGTAATTAAAAACATTCAGTATAATTATTTGATTACTAAATTAATAAGTGCAGGGGGGGGGGGCAGCAGCACATGCCAACCATCTGTGTGTCTTTCAAAATGAGGATTACTCTATTTTCAAAACAGTGATTGCCCTGTTAATCATTAATTATAGCAATTAAAACTGTGAGTGTGTATGTTTTTCTTCTGCTGTGTGTCAAACAGAGGCTGAGGTGAAAGTATTTTTGAACAGTCCAGCCAACCCTATGGGGCAGTTACTGCTACTGTGCATTCTGAGGGGGCAATACAGCTGAAGAAAATCAAAAAGTACAATAGAAAAGCACAAATGGATTAAAACCATGGTGTAATAAAAGAAATGAAAGAACTCACACACACCTGTCACATTCTAAAGTTCTTTATTGCCCCAGGTTACATTTGTGGTAGAAAAGCAATTTTCTTGGAAAATTTATTTTTAATGTGATAACAGCAAAGCATGATGGGAACAGGGAGGTTACCTGGCAGGTCAGGAAAGTTGTTTCTGCCAAGTGGTACTAATGCCTACAGCATGTAATCCTACAGAAGATGGACCTGATCTTGTCAAACCAATTACGAATACTAAATTGTGCTAAAGGAGACACAAAGGGAGAAAGAATTACACAAACTGCCATGATTTTCTGATTACACGACCTCATGCAAAAATGGAAAGAGGGGTTGTGGATGGATGAATGACCATCAGAGATGGTTATAATTAAGTAAGATGAGTGTGGGTAATGAAACATTCAACTCCAATGATCTACAATCAATAAATCAGGGCATTTTGCTCTTATTCCTCTGCTTTTACCCAGCAAGAAGGTTTCAAATACTGTGTGTGTAGAACATGCAGAAAATGCTGCAGCATTCTTTACTACACCAAAACTGCCCCCCCCCCCCCCCCCACACACACACACACACACCAAAAACTGGTATATTTATTGAGGACCAGGGCCAGAGCTCCAGTGTAGCTACTTAAAACAGCTCCTCTTCTAATATATCCATACAGTAAATAGGGTCTATATCACGAAATCGAATGTTGTGAATACCGAATACCAGAAAGTAGAACCTGGTAAGTCGAAAGTTGAGAATGTCGAAGCCGCAGAAACCAGAATTCTTTCCCAGGGAAAGAATTCAGTTGGCCGTTTCTGTGGCTTCGGCATTTTCGGACCGGGTCAAGGTAAGTGTACGAACGGGTAGTGACAGACTTTAGGGTTAGGGCGCGGGTTAGGTTAAGTGTGTGGTAGTGATGGACTTTAGGGTTAGGGCTGGGTTAAGGTTAGTGCATAGATAGTGATGTATGTTAGGTTTAGTGTAGGTTTTGAAGGTGTTTGGTGTGATTGTGTTGTGTGTGTGTTTTTCGGAACAGCAAATTTTTTCCCTGGGAAACAATTCGCTGTTTTGAAGTGTTGATGTTATCCGAATTCGATCTTCCAAATTCGAACTTATGCTGGTCGACATTTTGGAAGTTCGATTTCCTGATATAGACCCCAGTAAATATACACTAGTGGTTGAGAAAGCAGGACTAATGAATGTTTTTAGGTTTATGCTGGCCTCAACAGGCCACCACTTGTGGAGCTCTAACTTACCTTAGTTGCTCTGATCACAGCGATTTACAAGATCTGGTGGAGCAAATGAGATATTTAAGAACTGTTTTTAAAGAAACTCAACACTGCAGCTTTGAAACAGCTCATATTGCTTTTTCTGTGTGTTTCTTTGATTAGAAACAACTTGAAATTTGTATTAATAAAATTCTGAGCAGGGTCATTGTACCTGAATCGCATTTCACCATACAAAACACAGTTATTAACCAGTGATAAAGTTTTAGCTCCCATTCCACTGGACAGGCAAAACCCAATACAATGCATCCTTACGTTTAGCAGATGCAATGAAACTAAGATAGGTGCAGTTGTAAAAGATTACAAATACATTTCTGCCACATAATGGCAGTAATAATCTGTTTAATAAGATCCCAGTTTAAAAAAAAAAAAAAAAAAAAAATCAGTAATTTTTCAAGTTTCACTAACCACTCTCTAACATTAAGACACGACAGCCCTGTGTTATGACTCCTAATACATTTCTTTTCTGTGACAGGCATACATTGTCTCCAGGTGCAGTCACACAACAGGTTCTTTGGTTCTTATACGGTAGGTAACTATGAGGGCCTTTCCATGCAACAAAGAAAATTTAGTTAGAAGAGGTGCTACCCTGCTCAGTGACAGTCATACTACTTACCGCAGGAGTAAACTTATGAGCACCTCTCTAATCATGAAGATAAGGAAGAGGCCAATGCGTTATACTGTCTGACATACAAAGGAAACTTGCTCCACAGATGCAGGATTCTTCAGGTGAAGAACCTATCTTTACAGCAGGTCTTGTTTGTGCTGTGATGATGATCAAGGTCTCTCGAGTGGGTGTTTTTAGTGTTACCAGTACTTCTGACGTGGAGAAGGTCTAATAATACAAGCTATTTCACAGACTAGGATGAGAGGCTGAGATCACCATGCAACAGCCAGCACAGAAGAGGGTTTTGTGTGTGTCTCTCTCTCTCTGGGTGGCTACAGGAACATGGACATCTGATTTTTTTTTTTTTTTTTTAAAGACAAGTTTGTGATCTTTCTAGCTGGGCAAAGTGTTTGAAGTGATACCTTCCAAACAGTGCATCGTATTCTATGACTGGCCTGGAATCTATTCCTGGGGGAACTAACACCAAGCTGGAGAACCTAACACAAAAATAGATATCAATAATAGGAAAACCATGATAAATACATTATACAATGCCTTTCAAGTAAGCTTTCCCTTAAAAATCATAAGCTGTTAACTTCCTTTTGGAATAATCCATGAGAGATACATGGGAATGTAATGGAGCTATGGTGATCAAGCTCCTTGAGAACAGTTGGCATAAACCTGCCAATCGACTCTACAAAGTTATGAAGCTAACAAGAAGACGATAGTTCACAGCTGACAACCACAGACCCTCCCAGGCCTTTAACTGTGGACTCATCATCTCCATCCACATCCATAGCTATCATCTACAGCTGAGCAACAAACACAGAGCAAAGATATCACTGTTGAACAGCTGGCTGTGATGAAATGAATTTATTTATTTTATTTATTTCACATTTCTTAACCGGGTTAGTCCAACTAAGTTTGCAAACAAACCCATTTTCAGTGGAGACCCGAGGGGAAAACCCCCAGCAAACATAAGTAAAGATAAAGTGACAATATACAAACACTAAATAACAATCACAATACAAAATAATTGTAAAAAAAGAAAAGGTTATTAACTATTTGCATTGCATTGATCCTAAGCAACCCATTTTCAGTGGAGACCCAAGGGGAAAGAGCCCCAGCAAGCATAAGCAAATATAAAACATACAGGACAAAAACTATTAAAAATAATAATGCAAATACGAAATTAATTATAAAGAGAAACACAAAAGAAAAAATTATGAACATTAAGCATTGCACTGATAGCAGTGGCCTAAATTTACTACATATAAGAGTAAAAACAAAAGGATAATCGTTCAAAAGAAGGAAAATTAACACACATTGATAAGTGGGGGGAGATAAATAGTGTGGAGAATGGGAGGGGGGAGAGAAAGGAGGGGGCTATAGTAGACATGAGGGTTTAGGAGGTTAGTTTAAGCAGAAGTTACTACCAGAGAAAGAAAGTTAGGAGATGCAAACAGGTTATACAGAAGGACAAAGACTACGTTTGGTCAAGGCAATGACATAATTTCAAGTTTAGTAGGTGGGATTTAAGCTCCTTTTTAAAATAGGGAAAGGAAAGGTTGGATCTAATATGGAGAGGGAGTTTGTTCCAATTTAGTGAGAGAGTGTTTGTACAGTATTTTTCCAAATTTCCTTCTGGGTTTATAAACTGACAGAAGATCCTGATCAGCACTCCGGAGAGGCTGGGGGGGGCGAGTCGAGAGTAATACTGGAGGCGAGAGCAGGGCAGGCAGAGGGGTTGTTGAGTACGGAAAAGGTAGTGTGGAGTTGCAATTATAGGAGAAGGTGCAGAAATTCTGGCCTCTGAAGTTTGTTTAGTGAGAGGCAGTGATGCGACTAGAGTGGTTGGTTTAGAATATATCTGGCAGTTTTGTTGTACGTTTGTTCCAGTTTCTGCATTGAGGTAGTTTGGATATTGATAAAGTACAGAAGACTAGGTAATATAAATGTCTGCGCAAGTGTATTTAGTGGTGGCAGTGAGGAATTTTTTGTTCCTATAAACTAGTCCAAATTTTGGTGTTTTTTTTTTTGATGTCCTGTTGTATGTGAAGTCAAATTTTAGTCAATCATTAATTATTACCCCAAGGAGTTTGGTGTGCGAGGTAGGGGAGATAATGGTGCCATCTAGGGAGGCAAGAGAAAAGTTGTATTTAAGGTGAGTGTGTGTCTGAGGTAGGAAGAGAAGGAGTTGAGTTTTCTTCGGTTTAAGGATTAGTTGATTATTTCTGAGCCATTTTTCAACAGCGATAAAGGAATTCTGTGTCAGTGTGTGTAGTTCAGAGATAGTATTGGAGATAGATAAGAGAGTAGAGTCAGGATGAGAGACTGCAGGATGAATGTAAGTTGTTGGTAAAAATGTTGAAAAAGAGCAGTCTAAGTATGGAGCCTTGGGGTACTCCTGTTTGAACAGCAAGGAAGGGTAAGAAAGTCTGCTGGCATCTAACAACTTGTTTTCTGCCAGTAAGGTAGGACTGGAACCAGCCAAGAGAGAGGTTTAGGTCTGAGAGTTTGTTAAGAAGGATGGGATGAGACACAGTGTTGAAGGCTTTAGAGAGATCAAGGAATAGATAGGAGATGAGGAGGTTGTTGTCCCCAGCTTCTGCCACCTTTCGAGTAAAGGACAGTAAGGCAGTCGATGTACTGTGTTTAGGGCGGAAACCATGTTGTGAGGGGGTGAGGAGATTTTCGTGAATGAGACAGGACATTAGTTGAGTATGTATACATTTTTCAAGGATCTTAGAAAGCGGTGAGACAATAGTGATTGCTCTACAGTTAGAGGGTTCAACAGAGTTGCCACCTTTGTGCAGAGGAGTGTTATAGAAGGATGTCCACATTTCTGGTATGGTAGATTCCTGAATGGAGCAGATGATTAAAACAGATACAGGATATGTAACAGAGATAGTAGCAATTTTCAGACATTGAAGGTGGAGTTAATCAGTGGACGGAGAGCATGGTTTTAGTTTAAGAAGCAGAGATTTGATATATTTAGTAGAAACAGGTCACAAGGTAAAAGGCTGAGAGACAGAGGAGCATAGAGGTTTAGGGGGAGGTGAGGGTGACACAGAAGAGTTGGAATGAGCAGAGTTACCAGAGAGTAGGTGTTTAGAGATGCTGTCTATGAAGTGTTTGTTGAGTAAGTCTCAGTGGCGGCTGGTGACTTCAAATCAAAGGGGGGCTTCAGGAGACAGCTGAATGGGTGGGGTCAATGGGAAGGGGTGCAGCCAACTAGAAAGGGGAGGAGCTATGCTCAAAACTGTAACTTTAATTAAATGCACTGCCCTGGGTGCCAAACTGTCATCATAGCCGGCCTTAGGCATAGGCCAACTAGGCGTCCGCCTAGGGCGCCGCTCTGGTAGGGGCGCTTTTCCACTATTTATTTGGTGTAGGTAGACCAGGATGGGGGCACCAGGTAGTGTGGTGGGGGGTGCCATGGAGCCCTTTTGCCTAGGGTGCCAGTTGACCTAAGGCCGCTCCTGACTGTCATTATGAGAGTCCAATCAAGACAAAATCAAGTGTAGAAGAAAAAAAATATTTCAATGCATTGGCTGCATGACAGCTTATTTAATATCTAGATGGAAGCAAAAAGGTTATGAGATATGAAAAAATAAATTACTTTTTAAATACATTACTGGAATGCCAGTCAAAATCAAGTATAAAAAAACAAGCAGCACTCAACTCAAACCACTTCTCCTTGCACTGCAGTTCTAATTATAATTTATTTTCAGCTTTAATAAAGTACCAAGTAACATGCTGAATGTAGCAATCTCTGTGATACCTCCACTTTTAAAAATGTTTCTTATCCAAAAAAGACCTGCTGCCTGACAACTATCTACTTGTTTCAAAACATGATCAAAGTAAAAAATGAAATGCAAACAAGAAACAAGCTCAAGATACATTGCTTAAAGGATTACTGTACTGGTTATGGACCACACATGATAGACTGGCATTCTGTTTGGTTTACAGGTAAAGCCTGTAAAGATGACTGCAAGTCTTCAATAAATGTAATGAGCTTCTTAAAATAATGTAATCCTGTCCTTTATTACAAACACTGTCACAATTTGAAATGTCTCTGGCTGACTGTGATGGCCCTGACACATTTTCATACCTCTCAACCTCAGAGCAAGAAATCTGGACAAAGTCATATATAGAAGTGGGACAAAGGCCCAAAAATAAGGACAATTTTTAAATATTGCTCTTATAAACTTAGAAAGATAATAGAATAGTAGGTCTTGCATTAGTATGAATTTTCTGAATGGTATGAAATCTGAAACTCAAATGTCTGTCATTACTTTCTAACTTCAGTCTTTAATGATTTGCCACTAATTTGCCAAAAAAACACATTTTCTGAAAAACGGACCAAAAATGTGATGCAAAAATATAAAACCTGTCAAAGAAGGGACACTTTTTAATATTAGTACTGCTAACTTGAGCAGCTGACAAAATAAAAGAATCTACATGCATTTCTGAAATAAAAGTAATCTATAACTCTGATTATTACTACAGTTATTTATTAAGTGTAAATCCTCCACGTTTTCTTTCAAAACTGCCATTTTGTGGAGGGATTATTAGGGGAAGAGCAACATTTTGAGCCAGAATTGGGGACAATTGAGAGGTTTGGATATGCCTAATTCTATAAAGCAATTTATTTGCACGTAACTCTCAACCTGTTAAAATGTAGACCCACATCTGCCACCAGACCTCAAAGTGGTTTCTATTTCTATGAAAGAAAGGAAAACATGTATAATACACATTTATACTAACAAAAATGAACAAAAAATGGCATTTACATAAAAAGTGCTGAAATACAAACGCGTCTTAACTATATGATAGCCTTAATACATTGCTAGAGTGACAGTCATTCTGTGTTATAATTACACTATGTTTGGTCAGTCAAGCTTCATACGCATAACATAAAAGTGCTAATATGTTAGTAATATACCATATTATACCCTATAAGAAGCAGCTGAATACAAATATTCACTCTGGTTACCTGCTTATACCCTACCATGCATTTCTGACACACTGTTTAAATGTAAACTCAATCAAATCAAAATTTTTAGACTACATACTCACAGCAGCAACTAAATATTTTTATAAATTTGCTAAGTAGTAAAAATCAAACATTTTGAAATGAAGGCTCACTGTATGTAACATTTAAACATCTCTATACATTTTGTTGTAACAAATTATAACTTTTACTAACATTCCAGTAAGAAAACATTTACGTTCAGAGCATTTACCTCACAAAAGCAGTTTGCATTATTATTATTAAAACATAAAAACTATGGTGTGGCATACCTAGGTGAAAAAAAATCTGACAGTTGAATCTTTGAAAAATTTAAACTGACATTACTAAAGCTGTTGAAACTGCTGTTATAACATTTGCTAAAAATACTATTAATTTGACTTTCTTCTTGATAAATTTAACAGACTTCTGCACTGTACTGTATTGTCTGTTACATACTACATTGTTTTAACATATACAGACAGATGCTGGAATAACTGAGAGTAATCAATAATTTCTTATAGCAGTGTTTTTAAGAACAGAGTGCTATGTTAAGAGAAGTATCATCCTTCCAATTAATAAATATCCCAAAATAAAATGGAAAATATAACTGGATTATCTGACATAATGATATTCACATTATATAGCACAATGATCTGCAGGCCTTACTCTGACTGTTGATGCTTCAAGTCGTTGTTATAATCTGTTCTACACACACCACTTAAATAGCTACTACTGATTGATACAACAGTGGACACATTATCAATGGCTGCACCAGTTATACCCGTCTCTCACACACAGACACACGCTCTGTGGGTTCTACCTGCCTTTAGTAAATGAGTGAAACCCCTGACACACAGTTTTCCAGGTTAAGAGATGAACTAAAACAGGTATATATTATTCAGCCAAAATACAACAACTTTTTTCAAGGTGAGCAAACAAAGCAGTACCTACCGCCTTATTATTTTCAAATACAAATTGTGAGAGACTAGTGAGTCATCACTGTGTGACACAGTTACAAATTCCATTAGGACATGATTTATTTCATTCCTATAAATGATAGTGCCATATAGTACAAAAAAGCTATATAAAGGTATTAAGACAGAGGCTTAGAACAGATGAACAACAAGAATAAGACAGTATAAGCAGCTAACTAGTTAGCCAAGTTTCACTAATCAGAGGGCATTTAATAAGTCAAATGACAGCACCCAATGTTGTTGTATGCAAATACAACTGAGAGTATGTTTAGAAATGGCACAGGCCAGCAATTTCCTAATGACTAGCGAGACACAGGTCTATAGAGTGAGGATATAGTACTACACATACCATTGTAGTGGTATTAAGAGCAACTTTTTTCTTTTGTTCCTACTTCAGTCATGCCTACTTTCTGTTTTACATTTGGAAATATACCCAGGCCTTATTTTTAGCAACACCTGCTACAAGCTTAATTTTACTGGAAAAAGTAGAAGACACATCTTTCAAACCTGCTTCAGTATCACCTATCCGAGGGATGCTTTATTTATCCATTTTTGCCCCAAGGGGTTTCAGCTAGAAGGCTCACTACTGACTATCAGCCGTCATGCACACATTTGTAGTGAGATGACTTTAATGGTTGCTGAAAGGTGAGTCACTAAGCCTGCAGGCCCTGATGGAAAGTGGTCTGCAGCCATTATCCTTGGAATAAGGATTTTTTTTTTTTTTTTTACTTAATCTCTGTGCTGCCTAAATAAAAGGAAGCATCTCACTCCTTAGAAACATATGGATTAATACTATCCAAGGATACAAACACTACACTGCATTCATTTATCAAGATAAGCAAACTACATGCAACTGGTATCACTTTGTATGGGTTCATTTATTTGGCCATGCTTGTAATAGTTCGCTTGCTGATGTCACACATTCTGCACTTTGAATGCCTTCTTTCTTAAAACCCAGGAAGATACTGACAGGCAGGACTTCCATAAAAACATAGGTTTATTTTCACAAAATCACACCCGAAAATCAAAATAACAACCCACTTTGCTTAAAAAAAATAAATAAACACTCCCTGTGGTTCACTCCACCAAGAACAGCATAGTCTCTCTCAGTACTTACTTCCAGGAATGGGTTGTATTTAATTTTAAAGTCCTATGGTATCCTCCATATTCCGTAACACATAGTACTGTGCTAGTGTGCTTAGTGCTACTGATTGGTTCTCGCTCTCTTTTTTGAGAGGAGAACGAGAACCAATCAGTAACAATCCAGCCGTCCACGTCATGTACGTGCCTGCGGATGTGGCAGTCCGAGCACCCTTCTAATTTACTGTGCGGTTAAACTGCATAGACTTCTGGGCATCACACTGATGCCTTTTCTTTAATCCAGACTGCTTTCCAGACGTTCGCTGAAAAAAAAAAACGGAACTTGACAAGCATGCGCATTTCGAGATCCAGGACTTTGCGGACTCGCTTAGAAGCACAACATGATTCTAACAAAATATATTTAAATACATTGTTTTATTTTTTTATAATATGGGAGGGCTGCAGTCCGATGGCACGAGCCGCCCCTGGTAAGTCTACAGTTTCAGAGGGAGAGTGATAGGAGAAATGGTTAGGGATGGTAGGAAAACCAGTGTAGAGCATTCCAGAATTGTTTGGGGTAATTTGGGTGAGAGCTTTGAAATTTAGTGAAATATTGGTGTTTACCCAAAATAATGCTTTTTTACACAATTTCTGAGTTGCTTATAACCCTGTAGAAAGGTGGGAGTTTTAGTGGTTTGTCATTTTTTCCATAGAGCATCTCTTTCATGCATCAAAGCATGAGTAGCTTTGGAGAGCCAGGGTGTGAAATTAGATTTGATTCTGATTTTGCGAGTTGGGGCAAGAGAGTTTAGGACATCAAGGAAAATGTGGTTGAATGTGGTTGAATTTAGTAACAGCATCATTGAGAGTTTTTAGGAGACCAATTGATGGCAGAGTGTCTACAGTTAAAGGTTTCAGGGGAAAAGTTAGTCAGTTTCCTACAATCTCTGTAGAGATGGGGCTTAGGGAGATGAGGAGAGTGCCTTAGGATAGAGATGGGAGAATGGTCACTAATAGAGTCAGGGAACATAGAAGGGTTACAATGGTTGTTTAGAGAGTTGGCAATTGTGGAACAGTAGCATTTTTACTGTAGTGGGTGGGGTATTGATCAGTTGTGAGAATCCATACAGGTTTATGAAATTCTGGGGTGAGTCACCAATAAGAGAGTTCTAATCTATATTAACATCTCCAAGAATGATGGTTTCATAGAGGATGGAGGTGTTTATCCAGGAGAGTATATGTTCAAGGATAGGGATGTTTTTACCTGGAAGAATATAGATAGAGGCAATAGCAGACTTCCTATAGTTATTGATGTGGCAGTCTAGGAGCAGTAGTTCAGCAGGGGAGAAACTAGGCAGGGTAATGTCTACAGGTGTTAGCGTCAGTGAAACAGAGTACAAGACAGCCACCCCACCGCCTTTTTGGGTGTCCTATCAGACCTATAGACACTGTATTGAGGTGGGAGAAATTCAGAGGAATTGATATGAGGTTTTAGCCAGGCTTCCGATAGGGCCAGGATGTGAGGTTTGTGTTGGGTCAACCAAGCGTGAAGTTCGGACGTTCTGTTGCTTAGGCTTTGGATGTTCATTGCAGAGATAGACAGATGTTTGAGGCTGGAGATATATGAGGATGTTTTTGAAGTGACCATAATGTGAACCAGTTTTTAACACAAAGTGCAACTTTTGAATACGGAGTCTGTAAGGCCCTACCTCACAAACAAGGCCACTGCCATTCAGCAATTTCATTCCAAAATGCAATTAAGCACAGCAATTGTGAAATCTCATTTTAAGATGCTATGCAACTGCAAGATAAACTGCCATAAAACTATGCCATCACTTTGCATCAAACAACTCCAAAAATTATGATGTTTTGAGGAAAAATATTTAACACGGTCAAAATTACAGGGGTGCATTCAATTTTGTAAACACATATTCATAAATTATTTAATTTTTATCACTTTGAAACAAAACATAACAAAAAAGGAATTTCTCCATTTTAGAGCTAAGGTCTAACAATATCCTTGACCCTGACAGTGTAGTAAAAGATGATACACTAAAAAGTAAGAAGGCAGTCAGTGTGTGTGTGTATTTCCTTGCAGAAGAAATACAACAAAGGCTAAATTCACTATAAACGGAGGGAGGAAGGGTTCGTTCAGTTGCAGCCATGGCTGGATAACTACACATTTCCCAGGCAGAAACAAGCAATGTGTGTATCACACTGGGAAAGCAGAACATACTTTTTCTGCAGGCATTTAGCAAGGGTCTGCAAGGTGCAAGGTCAGGATTTTAAAAGAATAGGCAGTACTAAGGACGGGAGGCTGGGCAACATGCCATCTGAACTTTTCATTTAATTCAAAACGTAGTTTTTCTTAAAAATATTCTAACAAAGTTTCAGTTTTTAAAATGGAGCAAAAACTGCAGAATATAAACTGATGGCCAGTATCAATCAATTATTCGGGTTCAGTTGAATAAAAGCACTGTCCATATTTCCTAAAAAATGGCCAGATTCTAGTTCAAGACTCAGCAAATCATCACAATGCAGCCTTTACTATGTATGGATAGCATCCAGCTTGCCAGGACAGAAGCACTCCCAGCTCTGGAGAACATTTCAAAAGTCACATGCTACACTACGTTATAATTCCATGGTTTGAACAAAGACACCACTGATGTATGGTCAGGGTCTTAGTGTGCAGAAATTTCTACACCAGTTTCCAGATTTTTCTTAAATAAAAAGAACTATAAATAAAAGTAATTATTTCCACTTGTTACCATACATTGCTTTTCATCTAAAGATCAGGGGATTTTCTCCCAAGCTGTCATTGTAGTCAAATCAGATATTTCTTTCTATTTTTATGTATATTAGTTATGACTGTTGTTTTACTGTCAGTCTTTACACTAACTGAACCAGGTCTAGGTCTCACAATCGAATACTCACTCATGCAAAACTCACTTTGTCGAGACGAAAATAGCAAACATTCAATTAAGCGAACGTTCACAACAGTGGATTTTTACACAGGAAATAAAAGCAGTTGGGCCAACATTCAACCTTCACACACATTGCGGTATGTCAAAACCACCCAGGTGGGGGGCTGTGCCCCCACACCTCCCCCCCAACTATATATACCAACTCCGAGATTGTACTACAGTGGGGAAAAGGGGAAATTTCCCAATGTTGACCAACTGCTTCCATTCCCTGTGAAAAACATTGATTTTCCTATTCACTTAATTGAAAATTTGCTCTTTTTGTCCTGACGAACAGTGGTTTGTGAAAGTGAATATTCAATTATGTGAAGTAGATATATATGTGTATATATATGTGTATGTATGTATATATATATATATATATATATATATATATATATCTATATATATATATATATATATACACACACACACACATATATATATATATATATATATATATATATATATTTATATACACACACACAAATATACATATAGATATGTATGTATATATATATATATATATATATATATATATATATATATATCGCTGACTATGGCCATGGTAACCAATTAGTGGCTCAGGTGGCTTAAACAGGTGGTCAGGAAGGATAAGAGTAAGTGGCTACTGCCAGCTCATTCATCCTGGGACAAGGAGGTGGCTATGGTTTGCCTCTTGGGTGCCATCTATTAGTAGGACTATCTGTTGCACCAAATAAGCATGAGCCTATAAGCACACAAGCTGCACATAGTCAAGCTTGTTCGTGAGGGCATACTCCCCGTGGCAGGCAGGCAGCACTCAACAGACCTCACAGAGCTAACAGGGGACAGATGAGGTAGACAGCTCTCCAGGACCAGCAAGCTAGCCTGGTCACTACAACCTGATTCTTGCTAATGGGGAGCAAATAGATTAATTGGGCTACTCAGGTAGAAATGAATAAGCTGTGGGGCGCTTTCATAGCCCAGGGATGCAGAGGTTTTAACCTCATAAAATGACCAACTGGGTGGAGTTACAGCAGACAACAGGATGGTAACGCAGATGAGGGGTAAGGTTCTATCATCAAAATAAGGGCTTTTTGAAGTGGATCAAGCTCCAATGCCCCTTAACTTACTTTTATAAACTGACTCTAAGGTCACACTAAAATGGGGGAAGGTGAAACACTTTTAGACACTCCACAACTGTCTTACACTATCACTGACCCCAGTATCCTGACAAAACTGCAGCAAATCTCTACAACCTAAAAATTACACTAAAAACACAAACCTATGTGGTCAAAATGGGCCTGCTGCTCCCATGCAAATATAACAAAACAATAAACAAATCCAAAATTGACCTAAACCTAACACATTCATAAAGGATATGCACACCTCCAGACTAGTAGCTCAACACAGCGCATCAGAGATACTTCAGGTACAACTAAACACTGTGTAAAACTGCAATCTAGATTGTAGCCTGCTATAGATCCCCCACCATGTCCCAAGACTCCCACTCCACATTCCTAAACACACTGGAAAATATTAGGGTACAACCCAATACCCTTACACTTGCTGACTAACTACCCCTCCATTAACTGGGAAAATTACTCATGTACCAACACACTTGCTCAATGTTTTCTGGAATTCATTAATTCAAACGCCCTGGACCAACTCATTCGTACCCCCACCAAGGGTAGAAACATCCTTGACCTGGTCATTACTAACATGGGCGACCGTTGCTCTAAACCAGTAATCAACTCCTCCCTGGTCAGATCTGACCACACACAAGTTAATCACCATGGATATCCACATCCCACCCTCACCCCCCCAAAGGAAACCAGCATAAAAATCTTCTCCAAAGCTAATTTTGGGCTTCTAAAAACAGAGGTGGCTAACTTCATGATACCCGTGCAAATGGAAAATAGGTGCATGACTGCTGAATCATACACCAGTGCACTGTATGAGCACATACACAAGTGCATGGAATGGGCCATACCAAACAGAACCAAGACAAACTCCACCAAAAAAAGGAAGCCAATCTGGTGGTCCTCCACCATAAACAAACTCTACAACAGAAGGAAAAAACTGTTGCAGAAAAGGGTGAATTCCCAAGACTGGAAAAACTCCTTTGTTAGCCTCAGCAAAAAACTGAGATCCATCATCAAATCCTCTAAAGCTAGCTACAAAAATAAAATTGCCAAAGATTCTAAAGACAACCACAAGGCATTCTATAGTTATGTCAAGAATCTACATGGCAATACTCAGATCTGCTCTTAGTTACAGCACAATGGCAATACATATACAGAACCAACTGATATTGCCAACATATTGGCCGACAGGTTCAGTGCAAATTTTACCCCCCTTTCACCCCCCCTAAAGGGCCTATCACAATACCTGAGGAATGCCAAGTCCCTATTATCACAGCTACACAGGTAAAAACCCACTGTCCAAAGCCAAGAATGCAGCTTCCATGGGACCTGATAATATCCCTGGCTGTGTTCTACATGAATTACAAAGTGAACTGGTACCACACTTGAGTACCCTGTTCAACCACAGCCTCATTTTCAGGCTTTGTTCCTACCAAATGGTGCACTGCTATGGTCATCTCACTCCACAAAAGGGGGAGCGACTACAGACCCTGGGAACTTATACCCATACCTGTTAAGCAGAGTGCCTCCTTGGCCCTCTTCAAAAGGAACCTTAACGACTGGATGGGAGATAGGAAATTTACCCTGGGGATCATGTCAGTTGCCCTGCTAGACAGGGGTTGTGGGAAGAAATAGCTAGGGAATTGTTATGGCTAGGCTTGCATAGGCCCTAGGGCCAATAGCCTAATACCAACCTATGAACCTATTAGTCTGACGAGTCTGATATGTAAGGCTATTGAGCGCATCATCATGGATCTTATAAATAAGGACATAGGGAATTTCCAAACTCTGGACTCCACGCAGTTTGGGTTTGTGAAAGGTAGATCATGCCTGCTCAACCTGATAGACTTCTTCGAGTCTACCACCAGAGCTGTGGATGAGGGCAAGGTAGTTCACACAGCCTACCTAGGTCTTGCCAAGGCCTTCAACACCATCCCTCACTCAGGAATCATAGACAAACTCACTAAACTAGGCATAAACCCATATGTCATAAGATGGGTTGCCAACTGGCTCACTGACAGAACCCACACTGTGAAAGTAGTGGATTCCAAATCTGACTACCGACCAGTTACAAGTGGTGTCTCACAGGGATCGGTCCTAGGTCCTCTCCTGTTTGGCATCTACTTCTCTGAAGTTCAAGCCAACTCAAAGGAAGTCTGGCTGACCAAGTTTGCAGATGATTGCAAACTGGCAGCCATTATTGATTCTCCAACTGATGCAGACATTCTACAAAAAGGCCTCATTGACACCAATGACTGGTCCCAGAACCACGGCCTTAAGCTCAATGCCAAAATGTGTATTGTCATTCCCTTTGGGAAAAATTCAGTGCCCATGGACTACCACATAGGCGGTAGTCCACTAAACACTAAAGGTGTGATAAGAGACCTGGGGACACAGGCTGACAGCAACCTTTCCTTTGATAACCACATTGCCACTGTAGTCAGAAAGTCCTTCTATGTGGCACATCTCATTACAAAAGATTTCTCATTCAAGAAGAAAGAGGTCATAATCCCTCTCTACTCATCCCTCATTAGCCCTATTATAGATTACAACACCCCATTTGGTATGTACCTCACTAGACACCTACAACAACTGGAAAGGCCACAAAAATACCTCACTAAAAGGATCTTAGGCCTTAGACACATGCCCTATACAGACAGACTCAAACAACTCCAGTTATACTCTGTCTCTTACCACCTACTTAGAGGCGATCTCTGCTTGACCTACAAAGCCATGACTGACCCAGAGCTGCTAGATATGCTACACCTAAATCCAATCCCTCCGTGCCACATGCTCCAGGGACCTAAAACTCATTACCACAATAAACAGAACATTGCTGGAGGGACAAGCTCCTAGCCCAGAGACTTCCCATATTCTGGAACAAACTTTACATTCACGTCAATCAGAGCACTTCACTGGCCCTCATTAACAGAAATCTTGACGAGTGGATGGGCAATAGGAAGTTCACCCCGGGGATCACTTCAGTGGCCTTGCTTGACAGGGGCACTGGGAACTAACTTTGGGCGGCATGATGCCAGGGAATCTTCTTGGGCTAGGCTTATATAGGCTTCACAGCCATTAGCCTAGTACACACCTATGAACCTATGAAACGCATAAAAAACATACAACCAAACACACACACACTGAACATTTAACCTCTTATGGTTAAGAAAATAAAAAAAACTGGAGGTATAGCAAGCTATTCCGGGCCTACAGCCATTCCCTGATCTGATGCTTACCTTCAGTAAAGCCCTTCAGACTTGAAGAGCAAAGAGTTCTCTGATTTGTAGCAAGCAAATTCCTCATGCCTCTCTTCCAATTTAAAAAAAGCTCTTTTTTTTTTTTACTGTAGCAAGCATGGAAACAAAGAGTGCTACAGCACAATACAAATGCAATATTGGCATTTGAATTCTACTAAATACTGATAGTGGGAGCGATCGGCAGAAGCCTAACACACTGCATTCACAACAGCTGCCAGCTTTGCCCCACCCTAGCTATGTTTCTGAAACTGTCAATCACTAATATAGATATGCATTCATGTAGTTTACTGAATAGAATTTTCAATGTATCTCAGTTGCCCTGAACTATGCAACAGTAATTAGAAAGGCAGTTTACTCAAAACTATACAAACCAATAATCAACAGTTCATTGATTTGAATTTCAAATTATGCTTGTGTTGTTGCATTTTTTCTTATACATATAGATTTTTAAATAATTTGTATGTGTAACATTTATTTTTGTCTCACTCATGTGCTCACCTACATAAATCTCTGCTTTTTTTTAATCTCCCCACAGCTGACCTTCCTCTCTTTGTACATCAAGTCTACCAAGCCCATCTTAGCCTCCTCTGGGCTCAAATGGACCCACATTTGGGGCCGGTAAGGACATCAAGGATGTTGACACAGTTATACTGCTGTATGTATAACCTCCCCAACAACTAGCATACAACTTGCAGCATGGAGGCTGCAATTTTAATGTTGCTATTCCAGTGAGCCTGGGCAACACCCCTCCCCGGTGAGATGGTCAACCTAGTATTGATCTCCCCCACCCAGTTGCTTTTTTTTTTTCTGCTGCATACTTCATTTCCATCTAGTGTCAACTTCTCCTTCAATTCACCATTCTGATTCTTTCCATTTGCTTATTTTTATACTTTAGCATAAAACTGTGAATATGCTTACTTGTGGGCAATACATTATGGAAAGCACTACAGCTCTTAAGTACTTCTTACATAGGAAGATTCTGCAGTAGCTTGGCAGGTATGAATTTCATCAAGATGTACTCAATGACAAACTAGCTCTTTGATGTGGAAGCCCTGACTACGACCCACATGATTCAGGATTCGTTAGTGACCTGGGTGCTGGATGGCTTATACTGTTGGAGGGAATCAGAATGGCAGTTTGGTCTGTGTTGTGCTTACACCGCCATATATCAAGGCAAGCAAAGCTGAAAAGGGACATGGACGTGCATGCCTGCCAAGTAGTGAAGCAATGCACTGTACTTGCAATTGGGTTTACATGTCTGTGCGCATGCTCCCATGGCACCAACAATGCAGAATAATTACACCAAACTGCCATGGGGTTTGTTAGGCTAAGTGAAAAAGCACACCTCCAGCGGATGCTTGAATGAAAGCTGCTCCCCAGCACTGACTACCACAAGTTACAAGTGTAGTAAGGCTGATCTCTGTAGAACAGGTACTCCCTCATGGGGTGATGCAGAGTGCAATAGCCAATTATAATACAGGGAAAGAAAAGGCATCAGATTGGAAAGAAGGGGTCAACTTGCTCAAAAAAAGAAAATGCCTTGAAGAACATAAGCAGTTTTTCATGAGGGACGAGTCTGCACTAGAAATTTTTAATTAAAATGTGTAAAGTGGACAATATAATAAGGGAAATGCAAACCAAGGAGTAATCACATCTCACATAATCTATCACATGCAATAAAGAACTACACCAGTCAGACAAACAATATATAGCATCACAAATGATAACAAGTCTAATACCTTTGCATTTGCAATCAAACCCAATCGAAAATAACATCACGTTAACAAATGTACTTAATTTCTCCAACCTTTGCCACAACATCAGCACAATAAAAAGTGATCACAAAAGCAAACTTTAAAGCTTTGTATTTGCAATGGCCACACAAACAGTTAGTCCCATTCACACATGCTATCTTCTACATTCTTCCACCCATACTAAAAAGCCCTATATAATAGTTAACTGCAGCAAAAGTCATAAGACATCACACTCTTCTCAATTTGAAATTTGGAAAGAAATTTGACATTTTACAGTACACACACAAAATGACAAGAAAATAACTTGTACGTTTATACTGTACACTTTTTTTATTTTAGTTTTGGGCATTAAGATACCTCAGTAAAAGGTTACATGTCACCAGACTCTACTATGCAAAACAAATGTCATTTTTTCAAGACACACCCAACAAGGATTAGTTTCTGCAATGGGTTACTACATTCAAGAAAGAATTTCTGAATTTACTACAAAAGGCATATAAGGTGGACTAATAAGTTAATGCCTTTGACAGCTTAAATACTGCAGATGGCATCAACTGTACGAATATTTTCTCTCTGTCCGATTTCTCCTCTAGCAATGCACCATATAGACAGGTAATTTTTTTTTGGGGGGGACAAGATTTTCTGCTTTAAGGAAGTCAACAATAGGGAGCAGACTAAGTCCTACAATTACAGAAAAAAAAATGAACTTTTTGCTGTAGCTATGTTTGTGTTTCTTATAGGTCGTAACATAACATACAGCAGTAGCAGATACAGACTCCTGATATGCAGTAAGAACTGCACGACAACAGATACTTAAGACATTACTACGTATAGCATGTCAACTACTCTGGCATCTCAGCTACTGTTTGCAGATGAAGTAACTAGTGTAGACTCTGTAGACAAAAAATATCAGTAACAAATCTTCTGCAACATGGCCATGCATTATGCGCTCTTCCGAGTCCAAGGCCTTAGTTAGGTCCTGAAGTAGAATACTCTGCCAAAGAACCTGCCAGGGCAACTGATCAGAGTTACTTCAAAAGAAGAGGTACTACAGGCACTGCTAAACTTATGTTCTGGGCAGCAGTAAAGCATAGTTCTTAACAGACCTTGTTAACTAGGTAACTATGCTCTTTCAACTACAGCAGTTCTGTTAATGCATAGGTAAGAAGAACATAGGGCCATAAGTACTAAAGGTCTTTATATCCCTTCACTAAAAATGCATATGGTCTCTCCGGTATAAAATGGAGGTTCCACTGGAGTTCTACCGTTGTTCTCCATTTCTATCAATACACCATGTTAATGTGGGAAGGTTTCATTCATGCAGGTGACAACACATGGATTAAAGAACAGAAAACTTATTACTGATATGTATGACCAGGCAGTTACTCTAGCAACACATTCCAGGGTTCATCTAGGTGCATTGCAAGATGAGAAAAGAAAACTGGATACACATTAAACCAAATCATTAAAAGGACACACCAAGCTTTGACCTATACCTCCCGTCTGAATTTATTCAACTGTTAACTATCTTTACTTCACTGTAAGCTGTTGTATACTTTTGTGTTGATACTTTCTGTACTTCTGGGCTCCAACCTTGTAAACAAACTCATATAAATGAATAAATCTATGAACTACTGCTCTTAACTAAACAGCGTAATCCGTAATCATGGTCTAGGACACTAGGAAAAAACTTATTTAGAGTCAGACTTATTACATACCACTGCTGACATAGTGTAAATGAAGATGCTCTGTGCCAGGATGGTCACATCTTCACCAGTCTCTGGACAGACAATACACCACGCTACACAGCTTGAAAAAGGATGGCCTTTATTACTTCACCAGATAAAATATGCTACACTTCACTTGGGTAAGACACTGTCATCACAAACACTGAGCAGGCATCCTTTCATTAAATAAACTTTTTTCCTACCTCTCCATGAGACAGCTGCATTTTTATTTGCACCACACCCCAAAAACATTTTTCACATGTACTATTTTCAGAAAATTTAATTTCACAGTCCTGCCTCTTTAAAATGGTTCACAAGAATCTGCTTCTATCCTTAATGTTTAGAAGTAGTTTAAAGACACTGCACAGCATTAACAGTGACAGTAAATGCTATGGGCTTCACCCAGAGCAAGTTCTAATAATTCAATATATACTTATAATTTTAGTGTTGCCACATGCAAGTTGCCAATAACTGTTCTATTTTAAGTGGTGTAGAACTGTTTCTATTATTTCCTTCAAACCTGTCATTATTACTAAGTTACACTGTACTAATAGCAACATTTCTCACAATGTAGTTTTCCAACTTCCTACTGTACCTTTTTTTTTGTTTTGTTTTTATACCTTCTCAGCATGCATTAATGTTTAACCTTATCTGTATCCCCTAAATTAGGCTGGGTCAGCAAATTTAGTTTTTTGGAAAAAAAATTTCTTCTGTACTACTATTGTATAATAACTGCAATGATGCCCTTTGTTTCAGTTCAGAACCGACCTGTCTGGTATGCCAAGTGGTGTTACTCGGTTGTCAAACAAATAATTTAAATGCTACAGATACACAGCAATTTGCAGGCAAACTCCTAAAGAAGAATAATACGTATAACCTGGCTACAGCAGTAAGAACTTTTACACTTTTGTTAAAGTTTTTAAACTTTCTTTTTAATGGTTGACCATTTGCCTCAGGCCTGCCTGAAACTGTTTTAAATCCTGACGGAACAAAGTTCCGTTTTTTCACTTGGCATATTCTGATTGTACTAAAGCACAAACAAGATAGTATATCTTTGTTACTAGATGTAGATTCTACTGGACAGAGGTAAACCTGAATGTCTTTAGCACATTGCCTTCGCCTATGGGCATCTGCACTCCCACACATGCCTCAAGATGGATGCCATAAGGATGCAACTTGATAGAGGCAAGCACACATTCCTCGTCTATACTGTTGCATGTTATGTACATCCTTTGCTCTCCAGTAGGTGTCAACACTGGAGCAGATCAGGCAGCCTCTGCCCTATTCAGGATAGCCATATGGCCAGCACCCACACACTCCTACACTCCCCTCCCCCAACTCCTCTAGTGTCTGAGCCACATGCTTCAATTACTCTCTGTCATGCAGCCAGGCTACAATTCACTTATCCTGACTCAGAGTGTCGAGATTATCTCAAAGAAGAGAAACACTTAACTACATTTACGCTCATTTGTCAGTGAATTTGTTTTTACTGGCTATGGCTACAGTATAGTATGATAAATCAGTTTACTAAATTAAATTTCACTGACCAAAAGGTAGTTTGAGAGAGGAAAATGGCATATTCAGTAACAATGTACGAAATCTTGTTTTTCACCCACATCTCCATATACCCTCTCTAATACAAACACAAAAATTGCTTCATCTGAAACAAAATACGATAAAAAAATCACCCTGCTTTGTGGTGGATACTGGAATGAAAAAGAACATTTCATTACTTTTTACAGCAGTCCTTCCCCCAATTAAGTCAAATCTATTCAACCTGGCAGTCTTCACGTTTATGGCATTATCAAACTGCCCACTGTTTTATCTAGTGTACACAAGCTATTCTGATGATGGTCACGACTACCAAAGTCCTTGATCCTTGTGGTCCATCTCTAGAATTTAATGAAAACATCAAAGCTCCAACTTTGTTAGTACTGACAACCAATTCCTTTTTGTGGAATCCTTGGTCTAGTAAGGGTTAATAAAATATAACCTGCTCTGCCCCAAGGTATGTGAAGACACAACTGCAGCAGAAAACACACACACACGTACGTGTGTGTCTGTGTTTATATGTATATGTATTGTGTGTGTGTATATATATATATAGTTTTTTTTTTTTTTTTTTTCGCGGGTGTGTTCTGACATTTCAGGAAAATGCAGTTTTAGCTTTTTTTTTTTTTTCAAAATGTTGGGCATGAGTCTAGCTGGTGGGGAGGTCTACATGAACATGGACACTGAATAACTGAAAAAATCCATCTAGCTACTGCAGGGTGGAACATAACACCATCCAAAATGAAGGAGTCAGGATTCTGGCACACCCAGTATGGAACATATACCCTTTAACCACACAGTGAAGCAGAATATCAGGCGTGAATCACCCTGCATTTCTGCATGTGCTTACAGCTCTTGGCAGTTTCTCAATAACCACACAAATGTTCCACTTACTGAAGACATAAGCTACAGAGCCATCTGGTTTGCCTAGCCAGTCTAAACTGAAATCTTCTTAAGTGCTATGCTTGTTGCTTTAAACTAAGTTGTAACTAAATCAACCAGAAAATTCATGCTTACTAGATGATGATGTGTGTGTGTGACTATACACATACACAAAACAAGAATCCACCTGTAACCTAAACGAGCAAGGCAGTAATATAGCTTTGAATCATTATCTGGCAAACAGCGCAAAGTCAATGATGATGTTCAGCTGGATTTTACAGAATTTGTCAATATGGATGCAGGCATGCACAAGCCAATTAGGGTAGACATACTTTTCAACCTATTTTAAGCCCGAATCAGATGTTAGCAAGCCAAAGAAACATATTGTTAATGTTATAAAATACTGCAATATTAAGCATTCTAACCCAAGAGTATAGAACAGAAAGATTAATAAGTAGGCCTGTAATCATACCTCTCAACTGTCCAGATTTGTACCTCATATATTTGATCTGTTTCTCATAAAATTTGTGGTTTTCTGGCAAATCACTGAGGAATGAGGTCACTAAATAATGACATACATTTAAGTTTCAGACTTCATATCTTTCATAAAATGCTTGCTAACAGAAATTTTGCTACTCTAGCAACTTTCTAAGTTTCTCAGAATAATAAAACCTGAGGACACACCACGAGAAGTTCCAATTCAGCTTTATTCAATGCAACATAAAAATAATAAAAGATAAGCGCTTTCGCGTGCTGACAATGCACGCTTCCTCAGATCTCATTTTGTGAAAAGAATTGCTTGCTTTTTGAATTAGACAATAACCAATGCTGTCTCTTCTTCAATTAAAAATAATTGACAAATTATACAAAGGCTGTTCTTCAATACTAATACAAAGCTTCATTCTAAAATCAACCTGGGCGTAAACCTAAGCTTACTTTCCCCAGACACACCCCCAACCACAAGCATACTATAAAAAGCAAACATATTAATCCTTCCAAACCTGCAAAACATGACAATATTGCATCCACTTAAATGCAAACTGTAGTTATAAACTTAAAAACTTTTTCACTTAAAAAACAAATAAATAAATCTTCTCATCAAAATAATCTCAATTCACTTGCCTCAATAATGTACAAAAAAAGTAAACAGTTCTCTCGTTTGTTTAGAACTGAACTATTGGTAGTCCGTAATGAGTACGAAGTTTGTTTGTGCTATCCATTAGTACCCTTCGTAGCTCACATTTGAATGCTGCTAAAAAAATAATGATATATGCTGCAATTCTATAATATATACGTTGAACGCAGGTTATAAAATTTCCTTATAGATCTTGGTCATCTTAGTTTGTCAACAAACATGACGAGGCAGTCTAATCAGCCATGTTTTCCGACCAAGCTGTGCTCTAACTCGACTGGGGGTTCTGGTGTGTAGTAAAAAACTAAGTGCCGCTACTTGCTTAAGCTGTATGGAAATAGTGTATTTAAAAGAGAACAGCTGATCAATGATATTAGTGAGCCTCCAAGTTAAAAACTGTTCTGTTTATAAGATCTAAAACATCTCATTCTGATAATAAAACAGAGTAACTAAATTTCATCTGACGTAATTGTCTTAAAGCTACAATGTTGCAATAATAAAGGCTTATAAGTAAAAACATTGACTTAAATTCTGCACGTGATGGCAGCTGCGCCATGTATGTTTTACTTGCTCAGTCTGATTTAAGTCCCTTTTTGCAACTATTTTGAGGCGCAAATATTATCGTATTGTATGTAGACAAAACAATTAAATGACATTGAAACCATACAAAAGATAGCCTGGATTGAGAAGTCTCGAAACTCTCGGTTCGTCTCTTGCAATCATGACAAGAAGGACCTGTAATGTAAAGAGCTCGCTATGCGAAGCCAATAAAATAGAGGAGGGCTCTCCAAGCCCACAACTAACGCTGCAAGCATCAAGACCATTCACTATGGTGTCGAGCTCACATACCAAACCCAAATTCTTATTGAGCCCATCTCAATGTTGTTCCCCCGAAACCTCAACAATTGGATCCGTTCAAGGACTCCAAGAAAACGTGTAAAGGTCCCAAATAGACTATCATTATGGTGCTCACGAGCCCCTTCCAAACCAAAACTGAGTGCACCAACCATTGCTGATAAAATTAGTAAAAAACTAAGATTGGAGAAACCCTTACAGTGCTCTTTGCCTATTATCAAGCTAATGTCTAGAGTTTTATGTGTCGTTAGACACTCTATCACTAGTTAGGCTGTGCTGTCAAAAAACTGACTCTCAATCGGCCAAGAAGTCAGTATAGAGACTCTTGAAAGTCAGAAACACACTTTATTCATTACAGTCGCTAATCCCTGCCAAAACTAAGACCGAGTATTCTGACCCTTCTGAAAAAACTTGATCTAAGCCTAAATATACAAAAGTGCTGAACATCATAAGCTGTGTTGTTTTACTAAATTACAACTGAAAAATACTGTATTGTTGCCTGAGAGTTAAAGATAAATCTGCAAAAAGAACTGTTTTAATGCTTACCTATCGCATAGGATAGGTTTCAATGAAATAAAGTTGTTGATACCTGGATCCCTATGCGCTCCTGTCTTGAGAATCCACTTCAATTCTAATTTAGCTAAATGGTTAGAATTGTCACCCATTCTATTGCTTTTTCCTAAAGTTTGTAATACCCTAAACTTAAATTCGTGTGTAGGATATTCTCCTATATGTCTGGCTAATGCATTGGTGTCTTTGTTCTTGCGTATGTCATAACTGTGGTTGTATATACGGTCTTTTAATCTTCTGGTAGTTAAGCCAATATAAAACGCAGAACAGCACAAACAATTAGCCATATAAACTAGATTGCTACTATTACAATCATAGTGCCTCTTGGGTTTAAATTCAAAGACACCATGTGCATGTCTGTAATGCTGTGTAGTAGTTATGTGTTTGCACATATTGCACTTGGTGCAAGGAAAAGTGCCTGGTGCCATATGTTGAGACAAAAATTCTGCTTTGTGGTGATTACTGGAGAATATCTCTTTAAGATTATTGCAAGTGCGAAAAACAAAAGAGGGTTTCACTCCCACTAAATTTCTGATTTCTTCTGTAACTGTAAGGATGTTCCAATGTTTATAAATTATTCTCCTGATCTGTTCATTATCATTTGAATATTTCATGACATAGGGTATTCTGTTCTTATTGTATCTTCCTTGTCTGTGAAATCTTCCTGAATTATAACTTTCGAGGTCTGTGATATTCACATTATCCTGGATCTCAGACCTAAAAGATGCTTCTGTATGACTAAGAATGTGTATATTTGACTGAATATGAGATGTTGTATTTGGAGGTAAAATCCCCACTCTTGCTTCTTCCACCATTTTCTTGTCATAACCTCTGGCTAGGAAGATCCTTGCCATACTGTTAGCTTCCTCTTCTAAATCCTCTGGGTCTTGGGTAATTCTAGATAGTCTAGTGAATTGTCCTTTCAGTATACCAGGATAAACATGCCTGGGATGCATGCTGCTGTATACCAGTATACTATTCCTCCAGCATTCCTTCCTATGAAGTCTGGATTTAATAGTACCTTGTAAATCAACATATAAGTTGACATCCAAAAAATTTGTGTGCGCTCTAGAGTATTGGAGGGTGAACCTGAGAAAGTCAGTTGTAGACTGTAAGTAGTCAACAAAAGCTTCTAACTCATCAATAGTGCCTTTCCAAAGCAGTAAAACGTCGTCTACAAATCTCCTATATAGACATATTTTATTCATCCATTCATTGTTGAATAAACAGTGTGTTTCCCAGAAATATAATACCAAGTTGGCATAAGAATTCGCACATGGGGTGCCCATAGCCACACCCCATGTCTGCAGGTAATATTTCTGGTTAAAAATAAACACATTGTTGTTAAGTACAGTATCTAACAATTGACCAATCAGGATTTGTCTGTCATTGGAAAAGCCACTTTCTGTCACCATTATTTCACAAATTGCTTGCATCCCATATTCATTGGGTATGCAGGTGAATAAATTGCAAACATCCAAAGTGACTAAGTATAATGAGCTTTTGGTTGAACTCTGTCTATTAAATTGCTTGATGTCATTCAATAAATGTTGTGTGTCTTTCAGAATTGTGTCTACTTTATCTACCATGGGTCTTAGCATCTTCTCTATAAACACTGAAATGTTGTATGTGGCCCATTGTCTCCCTGCTACTATGGGTCGCATGGGAATGGGTCTTATCCCCTTGTGTATTTTAGGTAGACCTTTCAACGCTGGTATAAGGGGATCCTCTATGTTTAAAAAATCAAACATTTCCTGGCTTACCTGTCGACACATAAGTAAATCATACAGGTCTGAATGAATATTAGTGATTATATTGACTACCTGTTCTAGGGTGAGTTCCTTATAACTGTCACCCGATAATGAGTGCTCAATATTGTTGATGTATTCAATCTTGTCTAGTACTACCACCCCCCCCCCCCTTTATCTGCTGCTGTTACTAGCACACTAGGATGTCTACTCAGCTTAGTCAAAGATTGGTATTCTGACTTGTCTAAATTACAAAATTTGTTAGTAACATGCTTGGAGGAATAAAAAGTATACATGTCAGCTTCACAGGCTTTAACAAAACATTCCACCATATGTGGAAGTGGAGGACAAAAAGTACTTTTTCGTTTAAAGTTAAAAGTCAACTTATTTTCATCGGCTGTGTTCGTAAGTTCAGAGGTGCCAAAAAACATTTTTAGCGCCAAGTTCCTTGCAAATAGCCTTAAATCACAAAAAGTTTCTGTTTGCACACTGGGTTGTGAAGGTATATACCTCAGTCCTCGGTTCAGCAAGGAATAGTCAGAAGGTGAAAGAGTAATGCTAGAACAATTAAAAACCAAGTCAGTCAAAAGATGGGTTTCTTCTGCTGTCCATACCTGTCTGATGAATATTTCCTTTTCCTGGGCCCTCTGCTTGTTGATCTCCCTCTGAAACGCTGTTCCGTTCTGATAGGAAAAGGAGCTTCTGGTAACTTATTGAAGACAACATTGGTGCGTCTCACTGCTCCTGTTCCGTCAGGATCATCAGCTGGTATGAGTGCTAACTGATTCGGAGGCGGTGTGTTCTGATCTTGGCCCTCCGATGCTGTTTGTGTTCTCACTAAGCTGGCTTGAACCGAACTGGGCGTGTTCAAGTAAGATGGCGCCAACATCAAACCTGTTTGAGTTCCCCTTCCTGTTTCATTTTGTCCGGAGAACTCACTATGTTGCCTTCTATTACTATTTTGTTGTGGTCTCACATTGTTAGACTCTTGAGCTCTAGGCCAAACAAAAATACTACCAGTACGGAAATCCTCTACATCCCTGTTGAGCTTCCGTTGTTTAATAGCTTTAAGTTTGTCACTGTAACTATTAATTTGTACTAAAACTTGATTCAGCTTCCTTGTACAAAAGTCTGATTTAAAGTGTTCTGTTATATTGATATAAAGTTCATCAGTTCTCTTTTGTAAGTCTTGTTCAATAGGGTCAAAATAATCGATCAATAAATTAATATATTTAAGACTCACTTCTAGATTCAGGTCTTGCCACTTTTTAAGTAAGTCCGGATAGGTTTGACCATATGTTGGCATGCACAACACTCTCATTCCTCTCGGAATGACTTGGAAGTGTATGCATGCTTGTAGGTGTTTTTTCTGCCATGACAGTCTCTGTATTTTAAATAAATTATTCTCCAATTCTTTCATAGCTTCTTGGAATTCCGTTATATTGAAATTGTTGAGACTATTATTTGGTTGTGCACTCACCATGTCATGAAAGTCCAGGGCTAACAATGGATTGATGTTCGTCAGTAAAAAGGCTTCTATTTTCGGCAACTCCGTTTGTTTGATAGGGTTGTAGCCAAGCTCAATATCTCCCTTCTCCATAGCGTGAGAGCGGGGACACAAACTTTAGAAGGAACAAAGTAAAAAATAATAATATCTCCGCTCTCCAAAGTGTCCTCTGGCAACGTATGAAACCAAGAATCTCAGAATAATAAAACCTGAGGACACACCACGAGAAGTTCCAATTCAGCTTTATTCAATGCAACATAAAAATAATAAAAGATAAGCGCTTTCGCGTGCTGACAATGCACGCTTCCTCAGATCTCATTTTGTGAAAAGAATTGCTTGCTTTTTGAATTAGACAATAACCAATGCTGTCTCTTCTTCAATTAAAAATAATTGACAAATTATACAAAGGCTGTTCTTGAATACTAATACAAAGCTTCATTCTAAAATCAACCTGGGCGTAAACCTAAGCTTACTTTCCCCAGACACACCCCCAACCACAAGCATACTATAAAAAGCAAACATATTAATCCTTCCAAACCTGCAAAACATGACAATATTGCATCCACTTAAATGCAAACTGTAGTTATAAACTTAAAAACTTTTTCACTTAAAAAACAAATAAATAAATCTTCTCATCAAAATAATCTCAATTCACTTGCCTCAATAATGTACAAAAAAAGTAAACAGTTCTCTCGTTTGTTTAGAACTGAACTATTGGTAGTCCGTAATGAGTACGAAGTTTGTTTGTGCTATCCATTAGTACCCTTCGTAGCTCACATTTGAATGCTGCTAAAAAAATAATGATATATGCTGCAATTTTATAATATATACGTTGAACGCAGGTTATAAAATTTCCTTATAGATCTTGGTCATCTTAGTTTGTCAACAAACATGACGAGGCAGTCTAATCAGCCATGTTTTCCGACCAAGCTGTGCTCTAACCCGACTGGGTTCTGGTGTGTAGTAAACTAACTACATATATATATATATATATATATATATATATATAGAGGTTCATAGGTTCATACTAGGCTACCTGCCCTAGGGCATTTATAAGCCTAGCCAGAGTGTGTTTGGCTTTCGCCACCCATTTTAAATTAATTTTGCTATGCCCTTTTTCGAGGTTAGTATACTGTGCCTCTGTCTAACAGTGACACAGAAGTGATACCCGGGGTAAACCTACGATCTCCCATCCACTCATCAAGATTCCACTTGAAGAGAGTCAATGAGGGACTCTGCCTAACCTGGACTGGGATTTTATTCCAGAGTGAAGGGAGCCTCTGGGTTATGAATCTGTCCCTCCAGCATGTCCTATTTATTTCAGTGCTGAGGTTCAAGTCTCTTGAGCGCGTAGCTCGATGGGATTTGGATTTTCTGAGGTGCAGCATGTCCATTAATTCCGGGTTGGACATAGCTTTATACGTCAGGCACAGATCGCCTCTATATACATACATATATATACATACACACACAAAAGTTTACAAGTTTTGTACTTTACTGTAACAATATATCTGGATCAGTATCCTTGTTAACAGCAGAACTAACTCTATTAGGCAGCTCAGTACCTAAACATTTTTCCAAGCTAGTATCCCTTCCCATTTTGCCCGTGGGGCTTTCCTTTCCAGATCTTAGTCGTACAATGCAAAAGCAGAACATTTAGAAAAAAAAATAATCATTCTAGACGACATCAGCAAGCAGGAAGGGAGATTGTGTCAGTATGTTGATGAGGTTGGACCTGTTCATTCAGATCTATTATTATGGTATGTACATAACTTTCATATCCTGTATGAGGACGGTCCAGCCTCAACAGCGCCAGGGCAGTCTCTCCTTATAACAACATTCCCAAAGGGGAGCCTGGTCCTGGCTGTCACACTCGGCTTATAGGGCCTTGCAAAACTGTTACAAGACCAAGTAGTTGCTGCACGAATACCATCCAAAGCTTCACATCAGAAAAAGGCTTCAGGGTAGCAACTGCTCTAGTAGAGTGAGCCAGTGGAAATGACAGAAAGACTTGCTGCATTGTTTTTATAACAAAACTGAATGCCACTTTGTCAGAATTACTTTACATCAAGTTTCTTGTTAAAAAAAGAGATGAAAACTTGGAAAGACTTTCAGACACATTTGATCTTCTGAATGCAAAACCTCAACTGCTGGTGCATGCAGTGAAGTAGGTATTCCACAGGGGTGGAATACTGAGGGAAGAAAACAATGACATGATTGAGACTTACTGTAGCAACGTCTGGCTTAAAGGAATTAGTATGTAAGGAATCAATGTACTTGGTAAAGATTAAAGAAAGTGGATCAGCTGACAAGGCCTCTTCTGCCTGAGGGAGGTAATGGCCAGAAAAAAACAGTCTTCCAAGAAAGTAATTTCTCCAGTACAAAAGGTCCCAGAAGGGGCAAAATAATTTAATGATGGCCTCAAGAGGAAGGTATCTTTACTAAAGGCCTTTCATATCTTTAAAAAAGTCAGGGACAAGGAAGCAGTGCTCTGAAAAAAATTTGACACGGCCACTACATTTTTTACTCACACTGAACAGCCAGTTTTTGCTCAAAAGCTTTGTGGATATTACATTTCTGTATTTTGAATGGTAGTGTCCTTCCTTGTGTGTTTTTTGATTTTGTATCTGTTGTGTAAGACACATCAGGACACTGTTTTTTTTCCCCATTACTATATGAAAGAAATGAAATTCTGTGTGAGGTTTGTTCACAGGATGAGAGAGGAGGGTTCTGGGTAGATGAAGCTGTGATGACTTCTGAAGTGACATGGTAGTAGACGAACCATATTTTTGAAGCCAAAATGAGGCTCAAGAATGATCATGTAGTTATAATGATCACGTAATTGTGTGGTTTTGTTTTCTGAATGGACTCCATTATTTTAAGGACATGGGGAGTAAAGGAGTCCAGGGAGCTATTTCTGAATTAGTGCATTCCTGGGTTATCCTCCCATGAATGTATTAGGCAGTAAAAGCTTCTGCTCTTTGTACTGGTTGATAAGCTTAAAAGGTTGCTGCAGCACTTGCCCCCCACTGCTGGAAAAGCTTCTGAGCCACTTAAATGTTTAGTGGTCACTTGTGTGGCATCAGCTAACTCTGGCTGAACCTGTCTAAATGTAATGGCTTCCTTCTGGAATGTGGTTGGCTATCAAACAGATGACAAAGCTCATTCTCAAACTCTTACACCTTCTCTTCAGAGGGGGTATGAACAGGTTCCCTCTCCTTGCTGCTTGCTGATGTACCATACCACCAAAATGTTGTCAGACTACACAACTATCACACCCCATGAAAGGAAGTCCTGAAATACTTTAAAGGTTAGTCGTCTCCAATATGACCTCTGCAGGGGTCCAGACAAATTGGACAGTTTGCCCCTCATAATGTACTTCCCACTCCAGGGCAGATACATTTGTGGTGGCTGCCACCAAGTGAATGGGAATCTCGAATTCTGCAATGGGTTGTCCTCTATTAGACTGGGTAGAGTCAGTCATTATTTCAGATGTTTCTTGCAAGCTCTCAAGACCACGACTCACTGGAACAAAGGATCTGAAAAATGAGATCAGTCCACTCCTACTGAAGTGTCCACAAGTGGTACCTGGCAAATAGCATCAAGGAAACCACTGTTGTCAAGAATCCTAGGTGAGAGGATACCCAGGTATGTCCACTAGACAAATGGTCCCTTTTCAGGAGTGCGCAGGAGCAATGTCTGGTTAAGTAATTTGCTCACGGTAACACAGTAACCAAATGAGGGCTGAAGATAAGCAAACTCTCTGTACCACATGAACTACTGCTCACAACTTTAACCTCCGCAACAAATGTCAGACAGGATGCTGACTAGGAGATTTGAAGCCAAGAAACTGTGTGTTGGAGATAAACTATCAAAAGACAAGCTCTGCATCATAATACGTCCAAGACTGCAACCAATGAATGTGACCAGCTTACCTTAGTAAGGTTCACAATTATTTACAAAGACTGGAACATTTTGAGAACAGACTTCAAAGAAAAAAGTAAATTTTGCAAAAAAAAGGAACAGCAAGGAGTCAAGTCAGCTAGGGAGGGGAAACTCTGACTCCCTGCAGTGTCTTCACTGCCACTACTACAAACACGGTTGGTACTGACTGGTTCCTTCCAGGAAGCAGATAGACCTCCCAGATTCTCCAGTTATCTTGATATGGAGGTAGACATCATGGAAGGGCAAGCACCACATCCACTTTCCATTGAAGAAGGGCAAAAGGATAGACTCCACAACAACCATTTAAAATTTCTTTGGGAATTAAACTGTTTATATTGCTTAAAATCAGTATTGGCCTGAGGAGTTTTGTCTTCTATGGCACTAAAAAGAACCTGTATAACATCTTCATCTTTCTACTCTGGTAGGACTTCCAAAACAGCTCTTTTTGCAGAGTTATTAACTTTTATTTTTCCTGCTCATTTTTGATAGGATGAAATGTTGGGTAAGAGATGACCTGGAGTTGTCAGGCCTGGCAACAGGGGTGTTGCTGTCCACCTAAACACGGGTTACATTTTTGCTGTTATTAAGGACCTTTTTCTCTAGAAGGGTGACTTCTCTGGGAGTTTCTCTGAGTTTTTGGGTTTCTCTTAGGCTACCAATTTATTTGCTGCTGCTCGTATCTGCACTACATCTGACATAGGATCCTTAGTATCCTTGAAACAACATACTAAGGCAGCTGGAATTTTATGCCAGTAGTAAGCATTTTGCCCTTTTTTCACAGATCCTGAATGTACCATACCCTGATGGCCAAGGAGACAAGGGTCCTGAAAATGAAATTAATAAAATCTCTTTGGTGTTCTCACAGAACTCAGTGAGACTGGGTAGGTATTTTTAGTGCATTACAATGTAAAATCATGCAAGCCCTGGATAAAACTTCTGTGGCACTGAACATCACCTTCATCATAAGATTTGATATCACCGAGATGGTTGTTGGCTTGGGTAACATTTTGACTTTGTCAAGTTGATCTAGCATCAACTTCAGTGACTGGTGCATTTCATCCGGCAATTATCACTAGGATTCTGTAATATAAGTGACCTTCAAAAACATGGAGAATGCACAAACCCACTTTCTAGGTGGTCCATAGCCCTAACTTAACTGTAGGGCTGTATGGGGGAGCCTACTTAAAGGCAGCTGCTGCAACACGACTGCCCAGTTTGGGGGTCTCTGCCCAAAGGTTTCGCAAATCCAGTCACTCATTAAGGGAGTTTAACTTACTTTAAAATGATTTAGTGTTACTTTGGAAATTGCTTCAAAAACAATGTTAAACACCTAAAGATCTACAATGATGCTTTTGGCACATAAAAAGACTGCCCCAGGGTCTACCACTAACCTTAAATAAACCACAACAGGGCAAAACCTTCCTGTAGTCAAGGAACAAGGGTACTTTGGTCTTATAAAACTTAACTCTCCACACATATAGAAACCAAATCACAAAAGGCAGCAACTCAATTAAACCAAAAATTGCTTACTTACTAAGGAAGCCAGGAAAGCCTCACCATAAATGTACTCCTGCCAAGGTGGGAGTACTCACTACCAGTTGCTTCACTATTTTACTCAAAAAACTAAAACCATATCAAAAGGCTAAAAAACACATTGTGAAGATTTGTCCAGTTGAGTACCACCCTTTAATATCAATGGACATCAATGACAAAGGTCAACAGACTACCAACCACTGCCAAAGCAACCCTGCAGATTAAAGCACATTAACCTTTGAAATACAAACTATTGCCCTCCATTCCAGAAAAAGCTTCAGGTCAGGACTTGTTGCTACTTGTGTAGAAACCAAGATGGTACTCTGTTTTACTGATTTCCACTTACCCTATCACTAGCAGAGAGGCCCCGTCTCAAAAATTACTCCATTTAATACTTTTTTATTTTAATGTTTTAAATTAGGTAAAACCAATCTATTTGCATTCCTCGTGTACTGCTATACTTCAAAGGTATTAACACCTGCATGTCTTGTACTGCTGTATTTAAACATTAGATCTGTATACTACATTATGATGACTGCTTTAAGTATTATACCTTGTGAACTATTTCTTTGTTAAGGTGTATGTGATTTTCAAACAGTTTGTGTCACAATGGTTTGGGTGCAGCCAGAAAACGATCCTTGGACCAGCGTACTTACCTGGTTAACAAATGCAAAAAAGAAAGAATAAACAAGTCAAATCTTTGAGCAGCTCAGAGATTCAGTCAGGTTTCCTGGGCATTTGAGCCACTGTACTGGGAATTTCACATGCAGCATCGGTGGTTACTTTAACTATGTTTACCAATGGAGAACCAAAGAGGACTGCTGGGTGGACAGAGAGACTTCTGCAGCATACTCTGCAAGGAGGACACACTGCTCATGAACCACTTGCCATTTATCTCATTTCCAATACTTCCATGAATTTCGGGTCATTGCGGGTATGAAGGGGGAATCTTTATCCTCCTCTTCATCAACACTGAGTAAAGGTCACTTCATTAGGGAGTTGATCTACTTCCTCTTGTACATGAACGCCCTCAGGATATTTGTGGGAGGGAGTCTGAAGAATAAGGCTTTAATACTGCAGAGTGCTGCTGTATAGGAAGGACATTAGTCCTCCCTCTCCTGATGCACAACAGATGACATGACCAAGGGCTCAGGAAAAGACTGCTCTACCACTTGTACAGATGCTGGCATCTGGGTAGAAAGGGACACTGGGGCTTCCACTGCAAGGAACCTTGCAGGTTTGGTATCACGGTACACATCACCTGCACACTCAGTGCTGGCCCAGCAATAACTGTTGTAGAGCCTGGCACATTAGCATTGACATCAACACAATATGGCTCCCATTAATTGAGGCATTAAAGCCAACATGTCCAGTGACATCAGCTATGACAGTGTCAAAGCCATCAACACTGAAATATACAGTACCAACATGAAGACTATTGACTCCAAAATCAAAAAAAGGCTCTGGCATCAACACTGATGCACAAGGGGTGGATATTGGTAACCTCAGAACCAGTGCCAAAGCAAGGGAGCTTATGAGGAAATTTTGGAAGATCAATGTTGGAAGGAAAATAGACAGTTAAATCACCCTAATCCACCACATAACCAGATATGGAAAGGGGCAACATGGATGACTGTATGTGCCCTGTGACTGCATACCTGAAACAATCAAATTTGGGAAATACAGGGAAGGGAGACACTGCTGGAAGTTGGTAACCACTTGCTTACAAAATTAAACTGGAGACTTAGAGTGAACAACCTGAAGTACATTTTTATACACTTGTTTTTTTTATTAGAAACAGGCTTAGACTGAAGATGGAGGTTAGGGGGTGCTTATCAACCCCTGTAGAGTTTTGATCTCAGAGGAGGCCTGGAGTGTTTGAAGTTGATGTGAAAGTGGATCCTGCAGTCTAACAAAAAATGGGCTTTTCACATATGAAAAGCCTGACTTTCTCCCTTAGGCGTTTGCTGCAAATGCCTGACAATTACAGACGTTGAAAGTACTGTGTCCCTTTCTATGACAGAACAGACAGGATTCATGCTCAACCTGGACCATGGGATTTTGTTCCCACAGCTGCATCCTTTGAAATCACAATATATGCACTTTAAACAGAAAAAAAGTGGTCAAAGATCCCATAACAGTTAATGACAATAGTAATTTTTCTTTTTTATACATTTAGTGATATTTCAACAGCATAGAGGACCAGTGAAAGTGCATATGTGTGGCTCACCAAACCTTCATCAAGCAAACATACAGTAGTGTATACGTTTGAAGGGCAATCCAAGTCGCATGCTCCCCATTGGGAAGAGTGGTTAAGGCATAAAAAAAAAAAAGTACTCATGGTCAGGATACCAGCAAGGACACAAGGATGGACTAAAGTTGCTAGAACAGCATGCTACTTGTATTGTGACAACTTTCAGGAACACATTCACTACTAACTTAAAAAGGTTTCAGGGGCTCTTTAACATGTTTTAATTCCTTTTTCCACTATTACTGTAACACATACCAAAATAAATAAGTGTCGTGTGAAAGAAAGGCTCGCTACAGTAAAGATATATAGACTGTAGTGTTTGCATTAGGCAGGTAAATGACACTAACTCATCTTTCCATCTTTGATGGCTGACAGAAGTTGTAGCCCTTTGAACAGCGTGCACTGTCAAGGTAACATTCTCCTTTGTGTTTAGAATATGTCAGCAACTGCACTGCATGAAACATTTAAATATTTATCATAAAAACATCCCACAAAAAATGCAGTATTGTAAAAATGTAATGACAGCTTTTTCAATGTTGAGGGCCTTTTACACAGCTAGTAACATACATTTGTGTCCTGCCCTACATGTCCATGTTGTCAAACCATAAGTAGTACAGAAGCAGCAGCCTGTGTACCCACATTCATTATGGTACACAACCAGCCTGTGTAACCACGTGTTGTCCAAGTCACCCAGCCTGAAGAAGTGACACTCCCCTCCCCCACAAACCCAGCCATGTGGCTGTTATGCACCCAGTATGTAACCTCATTTTATAATGATCCTTTGACAATTTCTTAAATGCACACACAAATGTTTTGATACAAAATGAGATGCAATGCAACTTGGTATAACACCCCCATTGCAGACACCATAGCATTAATCATTAATTAGAGAAATGAAAACTCAAAAAAGACATACAAAAATGCACTACTCACAAATTGCCCTTTTCAGATTTCTATGTTACCCATGATAAAACCTCATTCTAGTTTCCTGCATTTACTAATTTTAATAACCACAGAAAATATAAAATTACAGTGAATATTTCCTAAATATACAACAGGAAAGACTTTATCTCTGCTGTCAGACATGAGACCTGCTTGTACACACCCCTGCAAAGTGGCACCAAAGTGAAAATAATGCATGTTAAATTGCCACAGATTAAGCTGTGATATGGTTAAGCAAGCATAACAAATAGCACTAAAAGAACCGCCAGGTACTACTAAATATGTACTAAAGCATTGTCATGAAGTAGTAGTTATAGGCATATCAGCACGTAATTACAGAGGTCCTAACAGGTGGTTTATGACATCTGCAGCCAGCTAATGCCACAGGCAAAAGTAAACAGATGGTGAGAGAACACATGTACATACTCTGTTAAGCAACAAATAAATACTAAAGTCACACACAAGCTATTGTATATTACATTATTCAGATTTTAAAACTGAAATGAGAAAATTAATGCTTACATCTGAAAAAAACAAAATATAATTTCCTAGGTTCATAAGAGGTTACTAGGCTAATGGCCATAGGGCCTTTACAAGCCTAGCTGTGTAAAAAAGAAAAAAAAAAATTTACCCTGAAAGATCATAGTTATATGGTTTGTTAGCAGAGCGATTTTGTAATCAGCGCAGACTGCCCTTGTCCATGAGGGGCATAGGTGCCACCTCCGGGTTGAATTTATGGTCACCCATCCAATTGTCAAGGTTGCTGCTGAATAGGGTCATTGAGGAGCTCTGCTTTATGCAAAGTGGGAGCTTATCCCAGCAGAGTGGCAATCTTTGGGAGATGCATCTCTCTCTCTACAACATGTTTTGTTAATGTCACAGGCTAGGTTGAGATCCCTGGAGTGAGTGACTCTTGCCAAACTTGATTTGCAGATGTGCAGCATTTCCATTAGGGCAGGGTCAGAGACTGCTCTGTAAGCCAGGCACAAGTTGCCTCTCAACAGCCTGTATGATACAGAGTACAGTGACCGGGCTTTCAATCTTTTCATGTATGACATATTTTGGAGGTCTTGGATTCTCTTAGTTAGAAACATATGTGGCCTCTCCAGTTGCTGCAGATGTCTGGTTAGGTACACACAGAAGGGAGCAATGTACTCCATTAGTGGTCTACCCATCTAGTGATGTATGGGTTTATCCCCAGCTGGGAGAGTTTCTCAAGGATTCCTGAGTAGTGAATTGTGTCAAAGACCTTGGCTAAGTCAAAATAGGGGATATGTACTGCTTTGCCCCATCCACAGCTTTGGTGAAACTTTCAAAGAAGTCCACCAGGTTTAATAAGCAAGATCTACTCTTGACTAAACCAAACTGAGTAGAGTCAAGAATGTGGAAGTCACTTATGTCCTTGTTGATAAGGTCTATGACTATTCTTTCCATGGCCTTGCAGATAAGGCTGGTTGGCTTATGGGCTGATGGTTCCCAGGTTCAGAATATGGACCCCTTTTGTGCACGGGGATTACTGTTGCTGATCTCCACTCTGTGGGAACAAAGCCGGTACTCAAGCCTGTGGTTAAACAGAGTGCCCAAGTGGTTCCACTAGGTCTTGTTTTAGATTGTTTAATAAGCAGCCTGGAATGTTATCTGGTCCCATACAGGCCAGTTTTTTAGCCTTGGAGAATGCTTGTTATTACCTGTTCTTTGGTGATGCTCAGTAGAGGACTGGTGTCAGGAAAGCCTTGGGGTATGGCTGGTGGGGACAGGGGAGGTGAAGTTACTGCCAAATCTGTCAATTAGCAGGTTGGCAGTTTCCTCAGCTTCAGTGTGCATGGTACTGCCCACTTTAAGTTCGGCACACTGCTGGGTATTCCCTTTTAGGTTTCGGATGTAGCTAAAGAATGCCTTATGATAGTCTTTAATTTGGGATGCTAATTTACACTTGCAACTAGCCTTAGAGGACTTTACAAGATATATGATTTGCTTGTTCAATGTGTGGAGGGTATTCTTCTTCTGCTAAGTTCCTTCTTGCTCTTAGATATCAGTTTCTTTCTTTGTTATATAACTTATTTATATTAACAGTCCACCAGGGTGGCTTGTTTTCTTGGGAGGACCTGGTTTTGGTCCTGTCAGGTACAGCAGAGTCAATATATTTGTTTAAGTGGCTATATAGGGCATTTATGTGCTCCTCTGCATAGGAGTTATTGTTGGCTGTGCTAGCAGGGGCTTTGAACATTTTTATAACAAAGCTTAGTAGGCTATAGAGTTTGCTTTGGAGAAATCTTTCAGTTTTTTTGCTCTTGTGGGGGGTGGGGTGGGGTCAGGCCTGATCTTTACTTCAAATGAGACAGATTTATGCTCTGACCTTACCAGGGAGGGCAAAGCACAGGAGGTAGTGCAGAGACCCCCCCCCCCATGTTGGTGAGCACTAGGTCCAGGACATTTGGGCCCCTTGTGGGAGTCCACACCCACTGTTCCAGAGCATTTCAGTTAAAGTAATGGAACCTCAGGGCAATTGTGTTTGTGCTCGTATAAGTCGCCCAGTCGATGGAATGATAGTTGAAGTCTCCCACGGCCAAGCCATTTGGCTGTATACTGAGTGACTAACAAGTCCAGGTAGGCAGTGTGCTTCCCCTGGTTCATGGTTTGGGGGAGCTGTAGCTGGCAATGATGTGGAAGGGTAGTTTTCCTACAGTTATTTGGACCTGGAGTAGCTCAAGAGAGTCGTACTGTTTTATGAGTATTGAGGTATATTTAGATTTAATAAATATGGATACACCTCCACCTTTGCTTCTGTGATGTTTGTTTTGGGGTCTGAACATGTGAAAGGCACTGTAGCATTGTATGGCCAGGGTGCTCTCAGTGGCCTTGAACCAAGTCTCAGTGACTGCGCACATGTCAGCATCATCAGGTGAAGAGTGCTCCAGGGAGTACAGTTTACTGTTTAGGCTCTTTGCATTAATCAGCATGACCTTGAGTTTGTTGCTAGTGGGCTTCTTTATGTCAGAAGTTTTGTTATTTTGACACTACCTAAAATAGGTACTATGGAAGATGCAAGCATCTTTGCCAGTATCTGAAACCCTTGAGGAGACGGGTAAAAGCTGTGAAGTCCCCACCCTGGGCCAGTAATCAAAGATCCAGAATCCTCACAACTGGTACTGGAGAGGGACATTCAATTGGAACAAAAATGGATACACTCAGTATTTCCAGATACAGCTCTCTGCATCAAGTACAAGTTCCTTTAAGAGCACACAGGGAACACACCTAGCCCAGGGTCTGGGTTTCTCTTTCTGTCTCTCCCCAGGTCCCCAACAAGGCTTCCCACTGACACAGCTGTAGAGTTAAGACCTCAGCTGAGTGTCCAAGCCAAGTCCTCCAGCACCCTCTCTGGGATACCAGTGCTTTGTGTCCCTGCTCCAAGTAGCTGACACACACATACACACAGATCCTTCTTTGTCAGGTTACAAAAACAGAGTGCTCTGAGACTTCAGTCTCATCTAGTATTAAACATTATTTTAGTGATGGATTACAACATGACATCACATACATCTGGTCATCTGACTTCTGGTTCCCATGCAACCCCCCCCCCCATTGCTAGAAACCCCCATTGCTAAAAACTGCCAGAATTTAGCACCTATGGGTCAATAATACACACAGACAGCCTTGCTAAGATCTGCTGCAGCTCCTGAAAGTTATAAAACAATTTCAAACCTCCCTCTTCCAGAGTTGCAATTAGGTCACCGCAATGACAATGCAGGAAGCTTCCTAATACAAGCTTTTTGTCTCTGGCTGCACTGAGAACTGTAAGATACAATCTTTATTGTCTAAATTAAGTAATTTAATTTCTTATTATTTTCCAAATTCAGGTGGTTTGAGATTAACCTCTTCTCTTCCAGTATCCTCTGCTGCAATACATACATTTCAACAGTTATAATAATACATGTACATTTCTTTTCTGTCCAGCTGTTGATACATTTTTAACACAAGCAACTTTACAAATACATTTTCAACACAAGCATCTGTACAACTCAGTCTGATATTCAAACATATAATTCTTTACTAAATTCCAGCTAGTTTTGCTGGCATATGTTACACAACTACTGCCCTACTTCTCCTGGCATTGCTGGCAATATCTCACATTATCAGAAAGGCCATCTCTGGCAAAACAGCACAGTCTGTCGACCATGTCTTCTCAAGATGTCAGATATTGGATCCCCCTGGAGTGGAGCCAGAAGCTAAGCCAATTCTTGAAATCGATCATTTTTTGTCTGTATTGTGGTATCATCCTAGGTGAAGGTAGAATGCTGCTTAGAGCTAGGGACATACCTGCCTGGGACACAATCTGAGTTCAGTCATGTCTCTCTTCATATAGTACAGAGAGGTACATCTCAAGTCATTCACTCCAACATGTACTATGACTGAGTCATAACGGGAGTTGCTGTTGAGTGACTTGAGCACGTACATGATTTGACGGACCCTGGTACATGACAGGCAGCTGAATGTAACCTTCTTGTCCAAACTGGTGAGGGGAACATCTGCGTGTCTCACTACTGAGTCGCCTATGACCAGGCAATTTGGTTTACAGGTGTTTTGGCTTAGGGGCTTAATGGTTGAGACACAGATGCGTGTGTTGTGTAGTGGTGGATTCTGTTAGTGTACCACTATATGTAGGTTGTTTGTGCTTGGGAGTTCTCTGGTCTTTTGGTTGGCTCTTAATGAGCACCTCCGTGTATGTGGATTTGTGTGTCTTGGCCTTATCTTGTATGAGAGGAGATGTGTGTGAGCTGACAACCTGTTTGATGTCTTGTTTATTGTTACTTGAGAGGACTGCTTCTAATTTCATGGTATAGTTACATCTTTCACATACTGCATTTGTTTGCTTTAGGGGCAAGTGGTTGTCAATATACATGAGGCAACTGCTACATTGGCTCAGGATGCCCATGTTAATCAGGCTGGCTGGAGAAATGTTGGGATATTGACTGTCCATAGTAGCTGTCAATTCTTAAGTACTAGTTTGTGACAAGGCATATTAGATCAGCTATTGCTCTAGGATTAACAAGGGGACTTGCTCTATATAAGATCAGAGATGAAAAGTGGGGTGATGCTACTCAGTGTTCAGCTGAGTTGCCCGCCGAGCAGCAGGGAATACTAGGAGAATTTCACTGACTCGTATCTAGGGAAGAAAGTGATTGCTGAGATTTTCATCTGTACAGGGCACAGCTAAATCCTGTTGTGCGGGTGTGCAGCTTCACACAAACACGAGGCTTATATATAGGCAAACCAGTTTTAAACTTGTCTGTCAATAAGAAATCACACAATAATAATTCCTCCAGCAATCCCCAGCTCAGACAAGGGTATATCCACACTCTTTTGTCATAAGGGTGCAGGGGAGCCCTTCTTAATGCAAGATGGCTGGATATGAGTTCAAGTGTACGAAAAAGTTGGCTAGATTCAGCAAGTCTGTATCTAGTGTATGCTTAAAGCAGTATTTCAGTGCAAAAGAAGTGCAGATAATGAAGCAGGCATAAACTGAGAAAACAAACAGTCAAAAAAGCACAAATTAATGTAGTAAAACAGTAAAATACAGTTGAAAAAGTGTAGATCAAACTCAAAATAAATATAAATTTCTTGTTCTTAGCTTTGGATGGCTTGGTTTCAAGGAGAAACGCTCTAGACCTCTGGCAAAGAAGTCCAAATGCAGAGCAGCTCTGGTTAATTAAGCCTTGCTACAGAATTCAAAGCTGAAGAGGGAAAGACTATTTTTATCAAATTGTTAATACAGATGACAAACTATTATAGCAATAATGCCAGAACTCAAAAATACCAAGCCTGAAACTTCGGAGCCTGGGGCACACACAGCAATTTGATCTCCCAGGTGGACATTATGCAAAATTAAAGTGGTATGACTTGGTAACAAAACTGAATCATCACAGACTAATGGTGGGCAGGGTGCCCTGCTAACATTAGCCCCTTGTGAAAATGAAATGCAGTGTCACTACTGACAACAACTGCACATCCCACTCTCAAGGAGTTACTGGATATGTGCAGGGCTGAGGAGGTTAAAGGGGAAAATACTTCCATGACGGCTATATTATTGCTGTCCTATGATACTGTGATCTCCACAATGATCCCATCCTAATTTGGAGCTACTCCAGTGGAGTCAGATGGGTAGACAGATCTGGAAATCAAGGAAAAGTCCTAGGGCCAGTTGATGATCAGCTGTAAGGTAGGATAAAAAACATTGGTTGCGCCAAAAATTGCATACATAGAGCCACTATAAGTTCTTGAAAGAGGACTCCTCACAAACTTTATGACTCAAACTTGTCAAAAAATGCATCCCTAGAAACTGAGGTAAAAATCAAAAAAACTTTTTTTTCTTCATTAGGCCAAGCCCTCTCTATACTCCATGCGGGGGACTTTACTCCCACACATTCCCTTAGCTATACCAATGTTATGTTCGACAGTCTTGGGAAAAGGAGAAATTACCCAGAAAGGGTGAATCATGTTTCAATGAACTGCAATCACATACCTGAGACACCGAAGTATGAAAAAACCTGCTGGGAGTTGCAGTTTGGGGACTCTGCTTTCTTCATTATTCTGTTGGTTGATTAGCTTTCACAGACTTGTAGATATTCCTACATAAACTATGGATTCTTCCCAGGAAAAATGCTGAAACATATTCTTTCAGTAATCCATCCAAATACAGTGAAAGACTGTGCCTGAAAAGGTCCATTATACTAGTGCACTGACGTGATCAGTGAAGATATAATAAAGACAAACACACTTCCTTTTCAACTGCATTGTGAATTACAAGAAAGCAATACTTACAATGCAACTTCTAGGTCCTATATCCCAATGACTTCAACTTCCCTGGGACCATGTAGTATCGATGCTGCACACTCATTTATAGTTAGGAGTAAAAGCAAGGCAGTGGCAATGGGAAGCAAGCCACTGCATGGTAGGTGAAAGGATTCTAACGCCCTGTCTGCCTTCTCCCTTCCTCTCCACTTGTCCTTATTGAGGTCAAGGTGTCACATGCAAGTACTTTCATGCTTCCATTTTTACATATGCTAATCTGTGGCCAATATCATTACCAAGCCATCCAGGGAAAGGTGAGACAGCCATCAGGCATACATTCTCCTGACCAGCTTTTCAATTTGAATGCTAATCAAATACTGACCACTGATGCCGCAGACAGGAACTCTCACCTCTGTGCCACTGGGTAGTCAATCAAGCTATTTTCATTTACTCTAACAACTGAGTCTCAACCAATCCACAAGTAGCTCAGCTTTTGTTCTCTATTTCAGTTTACTATCATCAACTTGACTCACAGATGGTCACGTCCACCTGTGCAAGTCCCACACTACAAATGTCAAAATGTCAAAAACCAACATTACAGACTGTCCAACCTTGCCCCATTCTGGACCCATGGTAATATATGTTCCTGGGTCTGGAGAAGTAGGGAGTTTCAAGGTTTGGTGCTTGTGTCGGGTATACTGGGATTTGGCATTCCAAATTTTGTGGAATGGTTTTGAGCATACGAAGACACGACCACCTGTGAGTCAAGTACATGATAGTAAACCCACACTTTCTAGTAGGTTTAGCAAGAAACGGCAGGTCTGAACAGCTCAATAACATGGTGGAAGATCAGACCAGACACTAAATAGTAAGTCTTCCTTCTGAAGGCATGAGTAAGGAGGAGAGCACAGAGCTGCACTACAATCTATAATGTCTGCAAAATCTGGAAACAACATCATGCAGCAAGCTACATTTCCAAAACTGCTGAAAGAGAAGCTCCTGAAACCATCTTAACAAAACATTTACTGGTGCAAAGCATCACAAAAGCATCAGCACTACACTACAGAAGTGCTCACATTATCTTTTTTGTTTAGTTCTCTTGTAGGAAGCTGCAGATAAGTGTACATTAATGAAAATATGGCATGCAAAAGACTCATGCTTCCCCCGTCCTTAGAAAGTAATTCACATACAAGTTCATCTGGAAAAGGGGGGCAAGGAGAGACAAAAGGATGACTGAGCGACAATGTGGCTTTCTGCAGAAGATTCTCTTCTTCTAGTTGCATTATACTAGTGCATTGACGTGATCAGTGAAGATATAATAAAGACAAACACACTTCCTTTTCAACTGCATTGTGAAATACAAGAAAGCAATACTTACAATGCAACTTCTAGGTCCTATAACCCAATGACTTCAACTTCCCTGGGACCATGTAGTATCGATGCTGCACACTCATTTATAGTTAGGAGTAAAAGCAAGGCAGTGGCAATGGGAAGCAAGCCACTGCATGGTAGGTGAAAGGATTCTAACGCCCTGTCTGCCTTCTCCCTTCCTCTCCACTTGTCCTTATTGAGGTCAAGGTGTCACATGCAAGTACTTTCATGCTTCCATTTTTACATATGCTAATCTGTGGCCAATATCATTACCAAGCCATCCAGGGAAAGGTGAGACAGCCATCAGGCATACATTCTCCTGACCAGCTTTTCAATTTGAATGCTAATCAAATACTGACCACTGATGCCGCAGACAGGAACTCTCACCTCTGTGCCACTGGGTAGTCAATCAAGCTATTTTCATTTACTCTAACAACTGAGTCTCAGCCAATCCACAAGTAGCTCAGCTTTTGTTCTCTATTTCAGTTTACTATCATCAACTTGACTCACAGATGGTCATGTCCACCTGTGCAAGTCCCACACTACAAATGTCAAAATTTCAAAAACCAACATCACAGACTGTCCAACATTGCCCCATTCTGGACCCATGGTAATGTATGTTCCTGGGTCTGGAGAAGTAGGTAGTTTCAAGGTTCGGTGCTTGTGTCGGGTATACTGGGATTTGGCATTCCAAATTTTGTGGAATGGTTGAGCATACGAAGACACGACCACCTGTGAGTCAAGTACATGACAGTAAACCCACACTTTCTAGTAGATTTAGCAAGAAACGGCAGGTCTGAACAGCTCAATAACATGGTGGAAGATCAGACCAGACACTAAATAGTAAGTCTTCCTTCTGAAGGCATGAGTAAGGATGAGAGCACAGAGCTGCACTACAATCCATCATGTCTGCAAAATCTGGAAACAACATCGTGCAGCAAGCTACATTTCCAAAACTGCTGAAAGAGAAGCTCCTGAAACCATATTAACAAAACATTTACTGGTGCAAAGCATCACAAAAGCATCAGCACTACACTACAGAAGTGCTCACATTATCTTTTTTGTTTAGTTCTCTTGTAGGAAGCTGCAGATAAGTGTACATTAATGAAAATATGGCATGCAAAAGACTCATGCTTCCCCCGTCCTTAGAAAGTAATTCACATACAAGTTAATCTGGAAAAGGGGGGCAAGGAGAGACAAAAGGATGACTGAGCGACAATGTGGCTTTCTGCAGAAGATTCTCTTATGCTTCTCTAAGTTTGTAGATGAAAGCTGTAATATACAGTAGTGCAAAAGACCATAGCTATCATTTATTCTTCTTCTGTATACTCCCGTTATCCAATTCGGGATCATGGGGAGCAAGCACCTATCCCAGTACTCAATAAGCACAAGGCAAAGAAACTAATACTGGACTAGACACTAGCCTATTGCTGGAAACAACCATCCATTCAACCTAATGGCAATTTACAGGAATGCTAGTTCACCTACAAAATGGCTTTGGGATAAACGATGAAATGAGAGCCACTGGCACAAACCCACACAGACACAGAGAACATGCAAAATCATAATGAAAGGCACACCAGCAAAGACCTAAACTGGACTAAAACGAGCAGTACAGATCACAAAATTATGGCAGAGCATTTGTAAGGTGGAAATAACAGTAGTCAGGGTACAACAAAAAATGATCTCCTCTTGGAATACATAACGGGACTTTCAGTCCAGCAACAGCAGACAGTATGCCAAGTAATGCAATCCAACAGCAAAGACACTGACATACATGTGTGAATAAAGGCTTATGACATAGACCCTGGGAACTATCGCCCCATTAGCTTGATGAGTCTGATATGCAAAGCTATGGAACGCATCATCATGGACTTACTAAACAAGGATATAGGGAATCTCCAAACTCTGGATCCCACAGAGTTTGGTTTTCTGAAGGGTAGACCATGCATGCTTAACTTGGTCGACTTCTTTGAGTCAGTCACCAGAGATGTGGATGAAGGCAAGGTGGATCATACAGCCTACCTTGATCTGGCAAAGGCCTTTGATACCATTCCCCACTCAGGAATCATAGAAAAACTCAATAAGCTAGGCATCAACCCCTATATCACCAGGTGGGTTGCGAATTGGCTCACATAGAACCCACAGTGTGAATATAGCTGACTCCAAGTCAGACAGCCAACCAGTCACGAGTGGAGTCCCACAGGGTTTGGTCCTGGGTCCTCTCCTGTTTGGTATCTACTTCTCTGAAGTCCAGGCCACCACAAAGGGACTTTGGCTGACAAAGTTCACAGACGATTGCAAGTTGGGAGCTATTATTATCTCCCCAAGTGATGTTGACATCCAACAGAAAGGTCTCACTGGGAGCAACGACTGGCCTTAAGCTCAATGCCGAAAAATGTGTCATCCCTTTTGGGAAAAACCCGGTTCCCATGAATTACCACATTGATGGTAGCCCACTGAACACAGAAGGCGTTATGAGAGATCTGGGAACACAGGTTGACAGCAACCTCTCTTTTGACCACCACACTGCCACTGTGGTCAGAAAGTCATTCTATGCAGCACATCTCATTACTAAGGGTTTTGCATCCAGGAAGAAAGAGGTTATGGTCTCCCTCTACTCTTCCCTAATTAGGCCAGTCATCAAGTACAATGCCCTATTTGGCATGTACCTCACTAGACACCTGCAACAACTGGAGAGGCCACAAACGTACCTCACAAAGAGGATCCTAGGCCTTAAACACTTGTCCTATATGGACAGACTCAAAAAACTCCAACTATTCTCTGTCTCATATCACTTACCTAGAGGAGATCTCTGCTTAACTTATAAAGCCATGTCTGACCCAGCTCTGTTAGAAAAACTACATCTAAAGAAATCCCAATCCCTTTGCACTACACGCTCCAAAAACCTCATCCTCATTACCACAATCAACAGAATGTGCTGGAGGGACAGGTTCATAACCCAGAGACTGCCCATGCTATGGAACAGACTTCCCATACATGTCAAACAGAGCACCTCACTGGCCCTCTTCAACAGAAATCTTGATGAGTGGATGGGAAACAGAAAATTCATGCCAGGGATCACTCCAGTGGCTCTACTCTACAGAGGCACTGTGAACTAAGGTCGAATGGCACGATGACAGGGTAATCCTATGGGCTAGGCTTGTAAAGGCTCCAGGGCCATTAGCCTAGTACACACATATGAACCTATGTACACACACACATATATATACATATATTTATATATATATATATACACATATATCTATATATATATATATATATATATATATATATATACATATATCTATATATATATATATATATATACATACACAGAGAGACAGTGAGAAGAGGTGCATATGTACATAAACACACACACACATATATATATATATATATATATATATGTATGTATACACACACACACACAGGATTATACAACATTTAATCAAACTGCGCACTCATTGATGTTATCAGTTCTAAAGAAAACTAACTTGAACAAAAAACTTTGCAAACCACCTGACTGAAAAGGAAACAATTTCTTTTGCTGATTGCTAAACGCAAACCCTAACAATACCGTCAGATCAAATTTGAATAATCATGCAGTTAGGGAAAGGAGTTTTAAGTTAATGTGTGCCACTAAGTTTAGGGCGATGCAAGTTTAGGGTTAGCATGTCTAACTGTACACATTAACTAATGAAAACCTTTTTCCCTAACAGTACCACTACACAACACCCAGAAAAACACACACACACACCACTACAGCTGTACCTAACCAGCAAACACACACACATCCTTTAGCAGTCTGTCAAACAAATGCTTCAGCAAACACTCTCTTACACACACACCAAAATGTATGCCCTTATGTAGCCCCTACTGTTACACTAAGCATAAATGATATCTAAACAACAAAAAATCTACCTCCTTGTTGAATCCCAATTCTAATCCTAAGAAAAAAAAAAAAACACACACACATGCTCCAACCATAACCCACTTACCTTAAACATAAATATTCGAACTTCCAACTTTCTAACAAAAAACCCTAGACAAAAAAAATGCAAACCAACTTCCCTACCCAAACACAGTGTTGAAAACAATTCCAGAAAGTTCAACATCCACACACACACACGACTGCAATGCACTCTGCTGACTGCATGTCTTGTTGACACAGTACAATGCTGTCAGTTTAAATCAAAAAATGCTTCTGTTGACTTCTGGAAATATTGAATGGTTGGCTCAGAGTCACACTGGTGTTGAGCTGTGCCTGTGTGGAGGCAAGTGGGGCTTTGTTACAATGCCAGTGCTTTTGGAAATGTCATAACTTATAGCATTAGCTGTAAGGGTGTGTCTGCAAATCCTGGCAGGTTAGGGTTAGATTTATGGTTATAGAAAAGGAGAGATTTACTGTTTTGTGCATGTTTGTATTTCTTCTGGGATGCCAGTGTGTGTGTGTGTGTGTGTGTGTGTGTGTGTGTGTGTGTGTGTGTGTGTGTAGGTAATGTGTACGGTTGAGCTTAGGAGCAGCTGTAAGTTAAGTGTCAGCACACATGAGTAAGGTCATAGAGGGGGGCAAAGCCACTATGCCACCTTACTCATGTGTGCTAACCCTAACCCAGCCACTGCCCTTAATCTTGTTTGGACTCATACAGCCCTAGCAATGTTTCAGAGGCTTATGGATCAGATTCAGAGACCTCACACTAGGTTCATCCCCAACTTTTCTATGGCAGTATGCCCCCTGACTGACCTGAATAGAGTAGGGCCCAGTTAAACGCTGAATGGGCAGTGATGACAAATCAGATATTCGGGGCTCTAAACTCATCCTATCAGCCCCAGAGTTTTTAGTTTACTGTGTGCATATATGTCTCCAAGATAGGATTTGGAACACTACTGGCACAAAACAGAAGGTGATGAACATCCAGCATGTTACATAAGTAGGCAATGTAGCAGCAGTGAATGAAGATAAGGGTGGAAAGATCCCACTTACTGACTGACAGGGAATATTTAGCCTTTTAAGTATTACCTATTTATTACACAGAGTTCTTGCTGGTTACAAAAATATACCCCTTCAATGGCTCAGTAGAGAAAAACATGAATTCCAAGCTAGCCAGGCGAGTCAAATTTCCAACTTTTTCAGTTTAAAATTTTACACCATCAGGGTTACCATCATAAAAATGCAGGTAGGTTGTCACAGACGTACTCTTCATTTAAAGAAACAAATCTGATAGTTCTACTCTGGAAGGATGATGTCATGTAAATATAGTGACCGCTAATCCAGCATGGAACATTATGGGGAACAAGAGAAGAAAAAGGCATGCCACTGAGTTGAGTATAGCTGTTCTGATCTGTGCACTAAGATTACTCCTGTCTCGCCATTTCACTTCCCCAGTTTTTCCTTAACAAATCTTGCCACAGATTATTATGTAAAAATTGTATAAAAGGCTTGCGTAACTAATTTCCCTCTTTATGTATAATTTATCTTATGTGCATTTTTTTGGATTTTCTGTATACAACAAGTTTAGTGTCTTAGATTGTGCTGATTTTGCCCCCATTGTGGAGGTTTTCTACATAAGACACCATTAAAATTGGGCCTTGTTTTTGGCTCATTTGCTCAACCCTGGTTAACAAAAAAAATCAATAGATTAATAGATGTTCAAGCCCTATTCTTTCCCAGTGGGGTGAAAGCTGTGCTGCCGTAGACCCCCACTTCAAAATGACACACTATTTGCAAGGACGGGCTTCTATTAAAACTTTGAAGTTTCCCGCTTTTCACTGACAGCAAACCTCTGGCAATCCATTCACTGTCCACCTATTTTAGTCACTGCAGGGTCTGTTTTAAATCCCCATTCTCAGTGTTTCCAGTACCCTACATGCAATGACTTCAGAGCAGGAGATATGTTCATACCTGTTGCTGATGTCTGTCAACACATTTTTCCCATTTCAATGCCTGTCTGTTGCAAGCTTCCATGTCCTCATCAGTGAATGCAATTCATGACCTCCCCAATAAGGAAGAAAAGCTGTGTAATACATACCACAGTGTCCCAATGTCATTTAGCCCATCATTATACACTGATACTGCAAATCTGATCTGGGCAGCCAGTATCACAGATGTACTGTCCTTCTGTGCCAAAGGACCAGTAGTAGGGACATACTTTTTTCACTGTTTGGATCTGTACCAACAAATGGGGTTCCCACTGTCCTCTAAACTTGTTCTGTATAACTTTTTTTTTGTAATAATGACTACACTTTTTAACTTTACTTTTGCACTTCTGCATTTAAAGGACTACTACAAGAAGGAACTGAAAAAACATTTTATTTTAGTCTATCATGAAGTTCTACACAGTTCAAATCTGCCAGCATCTCAATAACTAAATATTAATTTTCTTTATTTATTCTCATCACGAATGCTCTCATGCCGATGTGATTTTGTTTTCTTGAAAGTTTTTTCTTATCACCAGTACACTGCATAGCCACTTATAATGCCCCAATATCTACTGTCAGATCACACTTCCATTCACTTAGAATAGAAGCAGTGAGAATGACTGCCAAATTTGAGATTCCTCAGAATTTCCTGTTAAGTCTACTAAATTGTTTTCCTACATATATATTGCAAAAATATTTAAAAATGGCTTAGTGAGATGAGATCAAATAACTGAGATAACACAGGCTCTTTAAAAATATTACTTGAGTTTCATGTGTTTCCACCTTACATCCCTCAGTCAGCCAGAGTATCCTATTTCCTACCTTAGGAAAGCTCGGCTAACTAGTATTAAAAAAAAAAAATACACAAGAAAAAGACCACTGTGCCTGGTCCTAATAGCAAAACTGTTAATTTCTAGACTTGCTTATGTCTTATTTTTGCAGTGTTTTCATGGTAAATTAAATCATAAATTTATGATTCCTGAGTGCAGACTGATCAAAGCATTTCTAGAAATTTGCCCAGTAAATCAGTTTGAAATGCATACTTGGTGCTCATATAATTGTCTTTGCACAATAACAAACAATATTTAGTATCAGGTGAACAGTCTATTTCATACAAAGCTTTACACAACAAATGCTTTTGTGTGCTTTTTCCCCAGTGAACAGCTCAACAACTTAACATTCTCCTCCACTATTACTATTGCTTTACTTGGCACATTTTACAAGTTTAACTTATGTAGTACATTGCAGTTACACATAATCAGAACTAAGAAAAGGCTCAGTAGCTTTATGGTCATGGAAGGAGGAGAGAATGCAGCTAGAAATGACAGTAGATCTGTGAATCTTTAGACCCTGAGTAGCTTAATGACCCTACTGAGAATAAATAACAAACAGAGCTACAAATACTTTGTAAAGTGTTTTTCTTTGGCAAGCCAGCAGCCTTTCCCGTTTAGACTGTACAAACGCTGTACCTTACTTCTAAGCCCATTAATTTTTATCCCTGGCCTGTCCTCTCGGAATCTCCACTGTAGTTTTAGAGTTCTACCACTAGGTGACGCCCTCTCCCAGTTTTTTCTCCCCTCTCAGCTTGCCTGCTACCTCAACTATTTATCTTTTTTTTTATCCTCTGGCCCAAGCTTCATGGTTAAATATTCTCCACTTCTTCTCTGTGACTACTCTAGTACACTCCACTTCATCCTGCTATTATTATATTTTACTGACTAAACCCCCCCATACTTATCCCACTTCTACCCTATTTCTCTTTACTTACCTCTTTTACTACTCTACCTTACAGCATATGCTCTTTTACTGATTGTTTTTCTCAACATTCCGTCCTCTCTTCTCTACCTGCTCCGTTCGCCCTGCGGGCACACTCCGCTCCCCTCCCTACCCCCAATTCCCACCCACCTCCAGGGGTCCTACTCTTATACTTTCTAACTACTCCTCTTCTTCCCACTACCCGGTTCACATTTCCCATTGGTCAATTTCTCTTTCATTTCCCATCTCTAACCACTCCCATCTTTACTCACCACACCCTCCTATCACTACACACTCCCAGCCTTTTCACTTCCCTCCCTACCTATTCACAACATATAACTAATCTTTCCAAATGGCCTATTCAACTATCCCTTTTCAAATTAGACTCTGCTTCATTCTTTTACTACTACCATTACTAACCTTTACATATTTTTCTCTCCTCATATGAGCACCTAATATATCCACAAACTAACTATCCCAAACAACAAACCAACTCCCAATCCATACCACACCTATATAACCATGCAAACATAACAAACTCACCTAGCTACCTACTATCAAAGTATCATAGAACACTACACATTAAATATAATACACAATATTTCAAAAGACTGTTATTTCTCTACAGCAAACTCCCTATCCCAAGCCATCTACTACAACTTCTCACAGTAAAGGATGGTGATGTTCATCCTAACCCAGGTCCAACTGCAACCCCTATCACTCTTCATTACCTTAATCAATCTATCAATTCTCCCCTTGCAAGACCTTCTAACTCACTCCTACTGGCTCACCTTAACATACGTAGCATTAACAACAAAATAACTCAACTCCATGCTCTCCTAGAAGTCTACGCCTTTGATATTATTTGCCTAACTGAAACATGGCTAAAACCTGCCATCAAAGATAATGAAATGATCCCACCTGGATATAATATCTTAAGGCTTGACAGAATAGCTAAGAAAGGTGGTGGTGTGGCTATTCTATTTAAATCAGGCTTTCAATTAACCACTTACAACTGTAACATACCTCTGGACTCCAAAACAGAAATTCTCATTGCTAAACTTGAACTTAACAATGCTAAATCAATCTATATTATCTGTATGTATCTGCCCCCTGGAAATAACATAGCCACCTTGGAAAATATCCTCTGTTGGCTATCCCAACACCTACCTCAAGAAACCATTATCCTAGGCGATATGAATTTAGACTGGAATACCTATTGTAGTAGCCTCCCTACCACTCACATAAACCTATATGGTTTCTCCCAGACCATTACCTCCCCCACCAGAATAAATAAATCTAACAAGAAAGCTAACACACTAGACTGGATTCTCACTAACAATCATACTCACTACTATGACTCTGGAACCCTCCCTGATGACATCAGTGACCACTCACTCACCTATATCATTAGACATAAAGCCAACACCCCTACCCCAACCTCTACCAGACATATTAGATCCAAAAAGAAATGTAACCCTGATCTATTCAAAATTGAACTTAAAGCTTGCAACTGGGCTCCCTTAAAACATCTTCCTTTAGATGAAGCCGTTAACTTCTTTAACTCTACCTTCCTTGCCATTCTTAATCACATTGCTCCAACCAGATCTATAAGAATTAAGGCCAAGCCTGCCCCACGGCTTTCCAGTGAAACCAAACACAAATTTCACATCAGAAATAAATACTGGGCCAAATGGAGAATGACAAAAAAACACCACAGACCACCTAACATTTAGACAGCTGAGAAATTACACTAAAAAGGCCATACTCTCTAATAAACAAAACTACTACTTACAATATCAACAACCTAATCACAACAACCCATAGAAATTCTGGGCCAGCATCAAACAATTACTCCACCCAGGTCAATCTACTACACCAAACCCTCAAAATACAGACCTGAATAATCCAATCCATACAGCTAATACCTTCAATACCTTTTTTACAGATACTATCCAATTAATAGTCAGTCAACTATCACCTAATACCTTCACAATACCCTCATACTCCTCAACCCCACCACCCCCTTTTCATTTCAAACCTGTTACAACTTCATTTATTCAAACCCTTTTGAATAAACTGAAACCATGCTCTCCTTCTGCAGACCTACTGCCTTCTGAATATCTACAGATATCATCCAAGGCCATAGCCTATCCTATTTCCATATTGATCAATAGATCAATTACTAAAGGTTACATCCCCACCTTATGGAAAGTCTCCCATATAATCCCCCTACATAAAGGAGGACATTCCACAGAAATATCAAACTATCGCCCCATTGCCCTACTTTCTCCCCTAGCTAAAATTATGGAGAAGTGTATCCATAAGCAACTACTCCACCAGCTAATTGAAAATAACTTACTTTCCAACTGTCAACATGGTTTCAGACCCTCGCACAACACTACCACTGCCCTCTTGTCTTTCACTGACTATATTAACAGGCACCGAAACCTGAATAACCTTTCTTCTGCTCTATTCATCGACCTGTCCAAAGCATTCGACATGGTAAATCACCAAATCCTCTTAAACATCCTGAAATCTCTGTCATTAGACCCACTTTCCATAAAATGGTTCCAATCCTGTCTTGACAACAGACAGCAAGCAGTACTTTGGGAAAACACTTTATCCACCCTTCTACCTGTTACCTTAGGAGTCCCACAGGGGTCCATACTTGGACCTCTTCTCTATTTATTAATGACCTTCATCTAGCTATCCCACAAGCCACCTGCATACAATATGCTGATGACTCAACACTATTATGTTCAGCTACATCATCCCATGACCTTCATGCTCTCACCCAAAACATATTCAACATAGTTGAACAATTGTTCTCTCAGCATTGCCTCCTCTTGAACCCTAAAAAAACTAAACCCCTCCTCTTCACACCTACTCATAAGTCCTCCCCTCTCCAATTCTCAGTAACATCTACCAATGATACTATTATATCTCCTGACTCTACCACCAAACTACTCGGTGTCACCATCGACAATAATCTGAGCTTTGACATCCACATCAATAATGCCATAAAGACTCCAAACCCATCATTGCATTAACCTAAAACAGCTAGGATGGCTAGAACTACAACACCTGATTAAATTTCACCAACTCACCCTTGCCCACAACATTCTTTATAAACCTTCTAATACTCCAAGTTTATCTACCTTAATCACCCCCTATACAAATCTGAAGTCCTTACGCTCATCTCAAAAACTACTAGTCCACACCACTAAACCTAACAACAGAGCTGGGGATTCCCTTTTCTCTAATTCTGTAGGTAAATCCTGGAATCTTCCCCTTGTGACCTCTTCTCACTCACCTCATTATCTCTCTTTAAAAATAGACAAACTTCTCCTCAAAACTCACTGGCTATGCCCCTGTTCAAAACCAGACTAGTCATCTACCTCTACTAATTTGTCTAACCTATCCAGTGCTTGCTAGCCTCTGCTACTTTTTTCCAACTCATCATATTTTTCTTATCTACCCCTTTTCTTTTTTTTATATCCTCTTTTTACTTTCTCTTCTTATGCAACTCCTTTGCTACATTACTACTCACCTAACTTCCTTTGTTTACCTATGACCTAACCTGACTTATGTCTCCATACCTGAAATTTCACTGTTTTATTTCTGTCCTCAATAATATATCCTGTTACAAACTTTGTACTGTTAATTACTTAATACCATTGTTGATGATTTTTATTTCCTTTTTGAAAGTTGCTATTTTTATTAGTATATTGATATTTTTCTGTGTTGTTTGAACTTGTACTATTGTATTTAGACCATGTCTTGGAGCTGATCTCCCCAGGCCTCTACTGAAAAAGGACATGTATCCAGCTAGACTAGCCCGGTCAACAAATGTAAAATAAAAAATAAAAATAAATAAATAAAGAAGCTTTACTAGTTTAATTTCTCCATGTCTTTTGGTTTTCTAATACCATAACAGGGATGGGCCCCGTTCCTAAGTCAGGGTACAATTAGAGTTCATTAAATTAGTATTATTTCATTCCTTGATGTTAGCCAAGAGTGCTCTTCAAAACACCTGCAAAGTGCTCAGAACTGTTTCCTTCTACAATTCAAACAGGTTTACATATATTGATAACGCATCTAAGTACGACTGTACATTCTTTGTTGGACACCATTGCTACTACTGCTACTGGAACTATCTGAGAATCCTTACCCCACATTGTTCTTATTTCTGCCTGCAAATCCTGGTATTTCATGACTTTGTCTCTCTCTGTATATAAAAGACACTGTAATCACTGGGTGTAGCAAATTTCAATCCTCAATGCTACATTTGTCTTTTTTTTTATGGACTACTATATCTGGTTTTCTCGCATCTATTTTTTTTTTTTTTTTTTTTTTAACTGATGATAATAGGTAATCCCATGTGACAAACATTCTCTATAATGCTTTGGAGTTCATGTTTTCAATTCTTCTTAGCTACTTCTCTATACTGCAGTGTTTGCACTACCCCTATTGCAACAGTCTTGCCAGATTATTATGCACTCATCTGCCATGAGTGTTTCACGCCCAGCAACAAGATCGTACAACTGTTTCAGGTTTTCTTTTTAAACAGAACCTGTATTTGCCTGTTTCCTCCACATGTTCAATGGACGTTGTGGACCAATGTGCACATATAGTCCACTGTTCTAGGCCACTTTTATTAATCTTTGCTCTTTTTATTTTAATTCACCTCTCCTCAACCATTTCTGTGTCAAATTGTGGTCAACACAAGGTTGTTCCAGATCTCTGCACTTGCCACTATATTTATGGATTTTCCACATTTCTTTCTTTCTCATCTGATCCTTCTCATTATACTCTGTTTTTTAGCATATTCAGTTGCTGATTTTTGTTTATTTCTAGTATGATTTCCACTCCAGCTTGACACCAAAATTATTCTGCTAAAATAAGCAAATATGTCATCTCAGACTTCAAATCATGTTTTAAAACTTTCATTATGTTTGGATATGGTGAGGGCAGTAGATATGTATGCAGTCCCATGATTACAGATCTATACAAGCACTCAATTTTGAGGGAGACCATACCTCCTTCAGAGCAAGGAATATATATTGTGTATATTTTGTAAGCAAGAAACATCTCCCTTGTTTTTGTGGCCAACTGACTTAATTTTTGTTGCCAATCGATCACCTCAAAACCGTAATGCTGTAGTTTAAAGAGAATATTTCCAATGTGACACAAGAACTGAGGTAACAACAAGGGAGACAGATTCCCAAAACATGTACTACGATGACATCTGATTCAGAACTAACATGGTGTGGAGTGAGGATGCTGACATGCCACAGAGTGGAAGAAACTACAAATTCGTGTTTTTGTTTATATGTGGAAGCATGGGATCACTCTCTAATAGGGAAAATGCATTCTGGGGAAAGGAAATGTACTTAGTGCATAGCTGTGCTTTAAGCAATCACAGAACTAAACTAATTAACAATGTGATTAATGCCTTTAATTACTTACAAAATTAAACACAATGCAAATAATGGGAAACAAAGCACAGTTCCTCAAAAGAGTGGGCCCCCTAGTTTTCCCTAGACATTTCCATAATTTCCTACATAAAATTCTGTCTGGAACTAACAAGTTATCTACTTAAAGATGTTCAGCACTAGTCCTTTTGGACTAGCAGTGTAACCTACGGGCAAACAAAGAATAAAACCCCGGAACAGCAGCAGCTACACACACTACTCTTAGTTAACTTACCAAATGAGCATCAGCTTCTCACTCTTAAGTCTGTGTTATCCCACCCACATCCACACAAGTTTTATCTGCCTAGCCTTGACTCAACCCTCTCGCTTCACATTGGACTTTCTTTTTTTATTATACAATTCCTCCTCTAAAACGTGCACGCTGATTGGCCAGCCCAACCAGCGTGCCCGTTGTAAATCCCTCAATATACTAACGGAAAAAGGTCCGTCGCCCGGACTTTTTCCGTTAATAAACTGTCTCGCTATGTTAAAAGAGTTTAACATAGCGATACAGGTTTAAAAAAAGCAATGCAGATCTCCGTTGCTTTTTTTAAAGCTGTCTCGCTATGTTAAACTCCTTTAACATAGCGACACAATAAGCAACGGAGATCTTGCGATCTCCGTTGCTTTAAACCTGTCTCGCTATATTAAATGGGTTTAACATAGCGAGACAGCTTTAAAATAAGTAACGGAGATCTCCGTTGCTTATTTTAAAGCTGTCTCGCTATGTTAAACCCCTTTACGATAGCGAGACAGTGAAAACCCACGGAGATCTTGCGTTCTCCGTTGCTTTTCCACAACTCTGATGTACTGCGTAGGCATTCGCAGTACATCAGAACTGCCGCGGAATACCAGACAGCTGCGGAAGGGCAGCAAAGAGGCATTATACAATGCCATTATTTAAGAAAAGTAATTATTTCTTTTCTTAAATAATGTCAGTGTATAATAGCAATAACCCACTTCTGGGTGTGGGTAATGCGGGATTTAACCACGGTTGTCTTTGTTTGGTCCGTCGGGCTTCGCCCTCGGAACCAAACCACGCCAACCGTGGTTAAATCCCGCATTACCCACACCCAGGCGTGGGTTATTGCTATATTATTCACCATTCTATACCCTACTCTCTATAACTACTGCAACTGTAAATAGTAATTGTTGTATTCTTTCATTACATATACAAACTACAGATGTGATGTCTGACTTTATAAAATTTTTTGTAGCTCATAAGAAAGCTATGACACCTGTTTACTTTGATCAGTGTTCTACTTGGTCAACTAAATAAAAAAATAACACTGGAAGACTGAATTTTAACAGCACAAGTAGACACATTAGTTTGATGTTTTCATTAATACAGAATGATGAAGGCTGTGTAAATCAAGGGTCTTTATTTAAAAAAGCTTGCATAAAAGTTCAGAGATTACAGAGACACCACATGCTGTGATGCAAATTATAAAATAAAGTTCTTTTTAAAATCACTTTAAAGACTGTTCTATTACTTTTCTTCCCCCATCACCAAAATGCTGGCCCACAGATGTGGGAGACATGCTTGCTTTTCCTTGCTAATCACCTTTATTCAGCTACATGAGGCTTATAAGTACACGCTCCAGCTGAACTTTCCAGTAGTTTTTGCTAGACCTCTCTAGTGTCATAGTCCTGTCCCCAGAAAAAGATGACTTAACCATCCACTACACTGTCCAATTTATGTTATCACTGGCCCTCTGGGGTCTGCACCATTAACTGAACCTTCTCTGTAAGCACTATAGCTGGGATACCCTGCACCAACACCATCTGAGTTATTAGGGGTTTTAATTTTTAAGTAAAAATAAAGTTGCCCACAATTATCAGTCTGTTGATGAACTAGTCTAATATTATGCAGCATGCTGCCTACTCGCTGACATTCGAGTTTTCCACAGGGTGTTACATTTTTAAGTTTGCCCTCTTTTTGTATAATTCTAGTAATTTAATTTTAATGAAGGTTTGCAGGCAATCATAAGAAAAACAGTTACTACTTAGCATATTAGCAGTGTTTTTTTTTACACATCTGGTCCTGTTGGGTGTTCTGTAAATCTAGACAGATGTATTACTTGGAGCTTCTACTAACCAATTTACTATAGCATTCTCATTTGGTCTGCTTTTAATAAGCACTACCCAGTATTCCCGCATTCAGTTTCCCACCACTCATTACACCAATGTGGCAGAATTAAAAATGCACAACACATTATAGAGCCCTTAAAACATTCTATCAACCTAGCGCAAAAACTCTTTCAATTCTTGAACCTTAGACATGCCATGACAATACTGCAACCCCTTCATAAAAACCCAAATTTAAAAATAAACAATAAGATGCTGGACTTAGTCCCTTTTCCCAGACTAAAAGATAAAACAATCCAAGATATCTATCCCTACCTTAACTGTTCAATACAAGAAATGAGGACCAACTTAAACCTCCCTAAATCACACATAATAATCCTAAGACAAATCAAAGAACTGTGTTCCAGTTATCTCCAAAATATTACTATGACCAATAGTGACATAGAAACTTGTAGCAGGCTTTGGAAAACTATTATCACAACAAAGAAAACTATTACCAATTCATATAAAATGATAAATGAAATCAAATACCAGAAGGACCTCCTCTTCTCTAACTACTGGAGAAAAATTAAACCATCCATAGATGATCAGCAAATAAGCCAGGCAATCAATCTAACACTGAAGATTCTACCCCTCAAAAAGTTAGCATACACTCAGCTCATGATCAACAATAATGCTTATTTTACACCTGCAATCCTACACAAGTTTAACACATCAAAATCACCTTTCTGCCCACACTATAAGGACCAGATAGCTGACTTAATCCATGTATTTTGGAGCTGTAAATGTGTCTATAAACTCTGGAACTCTCTCAAGGTACAATTACAAAAAACGGGTTATCAAACATCAACATTAACTTGGGAATTCACTCTGTTACACATTCTCCCACCCAACATCCCAAGAAAACAAGCAAATACACTTTTAACAATTTTCCTACTAATGAAACTGTATATAGCTTTTAAATGGCTAGATACGATAAATATCTCTTGGGAGGGTTTTAAACAAGTAGCTATACAACACCTTTTAGCTCATAAAATAGTAATAGATAAAAGAAACAAAAACATGAAATCCAGAGAAATTTGGGAACAAACCTTTAACATCATATTAGCATAATTCATCACACAGCAACTTAGAAACACCCTATAATGGAACCAATGAACACATACAAGTTCAGATATTAAATAATAACTTGGATATTACGAATGTATATACTGTCTATATAACTGTGGAATTAACAATGAAAGCAGCTATGTACATAGTGTAAATAGATATGTTGTATGACCTATATCCTGTGGTATTTGACATCAATGTATAACATATGTATGTATGTGTATGTATGTGTATGTATGTATATATGTGTGTATTATGTATGTATGTATGTATATATATATATATGTATGTATATATATATATATATATATATATATATATATATATATATATGTATGTATGTGTATGTATATATATATATATATATATATGTGTATGTATGTATATATATATATATATATATATATATATATATATATATATATATATATATATATGCACACGGTCATGTTATAAGATGTTTTTTATTTGTGACATTTATTAATGTAAAAATAAAAATAAAAATTATTGAAAAAAAATGCATAACACTCTGCATGTATTTTTTGCACAGGAGATTGTGCTTTGCTGCATCTATGTCAAATCTGTACTGTGGGTCCCTATTAATTCATCAAAGGATTGGATCATCCAATGGCATTTTGAATGGCATTTTATCGCACATACCATTTGTTGAACCATTCTGACTGAAATCGCATTACAGCAGGGATTAGGAAATTTGCCCTTTCTACACTGTAATGCAATCTTGGAGTTGATATAATATAATTAGTGTGGGGGGGTGCAGCCCCCCACATGAGGAGGGTTCGATGAATGGCATTTCCGATGAAATGCTGTTCAATGATCCAATCCCTTGATGGATTAGTGTAGACCTTTCTGCTCCCACATATCTGATCTCTGAGTATACTAACTAATGTTGCACCAGCTTAGACAAATGGAGTTGATTGTACATCCCCCCCTCCCGAGTTTGTGTAACCTTTGAGTCTGTATACTTAGAAACTGAGGTATGCGAGGGCAAATGACCCACACTTAAAGGCACACTGGACACCCCCCCCCCAAAAAAAAATTTAAATACTTGCTTTTAATTAACTGCTGCAACTGTCAAATGAGTATGTACGGCACAGGTCAGGAAACTGGGCTTTGGGAAGTTATGTACATCATTTTTCTCCAATCAAATGGCTAGTCTTAAAATCTGAGACTCCTGGAACCTTCCATTGAACCCAGGCAGTTTGTCAGTCTGCAAGTCTGCAATCCAGCAAATTTTCACTATCTCAGTCAAATTACCATAAAGTTGAAGCTATGGTCAGGATAATTCATAATATGTTGTGACAAAGCATTAGTTTTGCTTTTGGAATGTTCCCTTTAAGACCTTGGGTGAAAGGGTGGAGGCTGAGAAAGAAGACTGATTGGTTAAGCCTCTGTTTAAATTTCGTTAGCTAGATTTAGTATGACAGGATCTGATGAAGGCACATTGTCGAAAGCACTCATCCAGTTATTTTGAGCTGATTTCACATTAGGAGTGATTTTATTGTGTTTGTACTTTTTGATTTTTAGTATTAAATAATTTTAAACCCCTCCGTGGTAGATAAGCTTTGCTTGCTTCTGTTGCTAAGTTTTAGTTTGGTGAGCTGCCTTGAACTGTCCGTGGTACGTTTTTATCTGGAAAAGAAACAAAAACAGGAGGATCTCAAAAGACAAGATAAGGACTTCAGGACAGGATGCATAAAGAACAGCTCTCCTAAAGAATATTCTCCTCCTGGAGTGGAAGTCCAGACCCAAGGGCTTTGTAAAAGCTATGCAGTGGCAACCAGGTGATCTCTACACATACAACCAAAGTTACAGTTTTGTAAAGTACATCTCTGGTCTACTAGCTTACTTTTGATGAAAGATAATGCAACTATCAATCTGTCTGCATAGGTTCTTTCTGGCAACTGCTACCCCTTCTGTATCACAAGCAAAGTAAACAACTGCTTCATCTGTCTATGCTCAAGGATGCTAAAGCGGCTGAACCATAAATGGCAGTTAATTTGCTGGGCATAGAGATCAATCTCCCCAGTGCTTTCAGCAACCAGAAAGAAAAAAAATTCAAAGGGTGACTGGGCTGAATGAGTAACAGCTCAGACATAAACTTTAGAAGAAAATGAGAACAGGCTTAAAGGGAGGGACAGTAATCATCATAGAAGACGAGGTAAGGACATAATGACCAGGAACTCAAAATCAGTTGGTTTGAACTGGAGGCCGCCAGGAAAAGTGCTTTCTGGGACACAGACTTCAGATACACCTAATCAAGTAATTTGAAGGAAGGTACAAAATGTAGGCATACAAAATCCCTTCCAAGGTAAGGGGCCATGGGCAGGGAACTGGCAGTGGTCACACTCAATTACTAGCACACAGACCTCTATCCCAAAGACTTGACGAATAAGAAACCAAAGTAAGGAGTCCTTCCTCCAATCAGCATCTGATCCTAACTCTTGTGAGTCATCCACACTGGGGAGGGATAGGATAACAGAGGTTGTACACTCATAATTTGGCAAACATGCCACACAGAGAGGCACTGGTGCAGGTTTTGCATTGTACCTAATGCTGAAGCAAGCTGCTGTGCACCCACTCATTCACCTTCTAATACATGCTGGACAAAATGCCAAACTCCAGTTTGGGAATGAAATAAACAAAACACAGAAAAGCAGTTATAAGAGAACAAATATAATCAGTTAACCATGGTGAAAACAAGGGAAGACCATCTTCTGTGCCTGTGTTCAACCTCAGAACCACATACTAAAGGAACTGCTCCTTATTTGCTCATGAGATGTGTGTAAATGACCTTGTACCAAATTCACAGGTGAGAGAGGATAATCTCTCCCTAAGGATAACGATCCCAGAAGCAAAAGACTGGAGGCTAGTAATGTTGCAGAGGATACTGAAGTGAAATTAGGCCTGGATCTGGATGTTGGTTCTCTTGCTTTCTGCCCTTCATACTCGTGCCTCGGACCTTCAGACAAGTTGTCATGGTAACTTTTGCACAAGGCCCCCTCCATTTCCACCCCTGCAGACCTTAAGCTTCTCACTCTAATATTGGTGATTTAAGGAGTTTAAGTGTTGCTGATGCTGTGCCCTAATCCCAGAAAAAAGGCTGCTCTTTGGTATTTCTAAATAATTATCTAGATAATGCAGGGAAACTTGGAAGGCAAGAACATGCTAACAAAACCAATTTAGAAAGAATTTGAGTGACCTGGGTACGTTGCTGATACAAAATGAGGATCCAGGGGGAACAAATAGTGTAGGGATGTCAGACACAGGCCAAAGGGGATGTGTATTCCCACGAAGAACAGCTGAAGATACTGTAATCATCTACACGGTAGGGTAAAAGCAGAACGCACCCAGGTGTTTGTCCTACTACATCAGAGCAGAACATAGAATATCTGTTAATGTGGTACTGACTATTGCACATCTCATAAGTAAGGGCATTGCTTCCAGAAAAGAAGTTATAACCTCCCTGTAGTCTTCCCTCATCAGGCCAATAATGGAGTACAGCGCCCCTTTTGGTATGTACCTTTCCAAACGCCTGCACCAAATGGAGACCACAAAGGTTCCTCACAAGGAAAATTGAAGGTCTTCAGCATCTTTTCTATGTGGATAGTCTGAAATCACTGTCACTTTATTCCGTTTCATACAGACTACTTGGAGGCGATCTCTGCCTTGCATAGAAGGCAATCTCTGACTCTGCTTTATTGGAAATGCTGCATATCCGCAAGTCAAATGGTAGACTGGTTACCTGCTCTAAAGACCTTAACCTAGTGTATAACATTGACAGAACCTGCTGGATGGACAGATTTGTCTCCCAGAGATTACCACACCTTTGGAACAGACTCCCACTTCATGTCAAAGCATCTCACTGACCCTCTTCAAACACAATCTGGACAATTGGATGTGTAACTGTAAATTCACCCCAGGTGTTCCACCTGTGTCCCTGTTGAACAGGGGCAATAGGTGCTGATCATGGAGATAAGGGTAGAACTTGGCTAGGCTTGTAAGGGCCCTAGGTCCATTAGCCTAGTAACTTCCTATGATCCTGCAATTAGTAGTCAAAGTAAGAAATGCAACAATCACCGGCTGGGCAAATTCAGCGATTAATAATTTTTGAAAAGAGCATAAAAAATGCAGACAACAATACAGTGACCCACAAATGTAATTAAAAAAGTAGGAAATTGTTAACTTTCCTGCATCAGAAAGGTACTTGGCTGCTAAGCAAATCAGGGTTTTTAAAATGAATACTCTCTTTTCCAGGCAATAAATAAATATCTAAAGTAAATAAGTAAAGTAAGTCTCTAGGACCTCCACCATTCTTTATATCATGCAAATAAAACCAGGGTTCTGTGCATCTGATATATGCAGCACACCTCCTCTAAATTGGCAAGCTCAGAATTAACACACAGCAGCTAAGCAGAAATAAACTGAAATGTCACTTAAAGCAAAAATATAGAACAGGTATGAAAGCATCTATTTTATTTTGGTGAGTCTGACATGAGAGCATGAAATTCAGAAATCCTGCACACAAAGGTAAGAGAAAACAAATCAGATGCCTTGCACACCTGAAAGCTTCAGTCATCCAGTATGGCTTGCTCATACACAACTAAGGATTAGTTTATTCAGGGAGCTTTCCAGTTTCAAGGCAAGGTCTGATTGCTGCAATGAAGGCTTTAAATGCAGAATGCTTCCAAAGAACGTGCACAGCATATCGAATCATAACAGTATATGACCAAAATTGCTTTGTGCAAGGCAAAGAAAACCAGCAGAGGTCTCTTAATAAAGCAACAGTGTAACATATCCTAACAGTTATTCACTACTGGCTGTTCTGACTTGTACTGGACATGCAATACAGCAATAGGGGTCAACAAAATAAGGAACTATGGGATACGGAAGCAATGGAAATAGATACTAAATAACTACTCTGCACTCCAAACGTTATAAACTATGGGGCATGGAAGAAATGGAAATGAAGACAGGAAGTAAGTTTAATCTGCATTACAGCGTTATGCAATGTCTTGCAGTCTAGGGGAGCTGAACTGTCAGGATGCAAATTCACTTGTCAGGATACAAACTAGGATATTTTCTGTCATCTGTAAATGGAGATATGTTGCATGCAGGAGATGCTGCAAAGGAAGTGATAGAGTGGAGCTACTTTCAGTAGCTGGAACTGCACATCTAAAAATAAGTACATGGTTGTAACTATCACTGTTTAGTTGCGATTGAAACTATTCCCATTTTATTTTTACAGCAGCTGTTCAACTGGTAATATCTGCTTATGTGTACACTGGAAAGGGATTTTGCATAGCACATGCAGCATCTTTTTCTGTATAAACAGTTCTTTCCTTTACAAGATATGAAAAATGATAGCGTTCTGTAGTCCTGCTGTGATGTGCAAAAAGGCTATATCAGATTTAGATGAAAATATTGAAATTACCTCCCCACGGTCGAGTGGCATTCAAAAGACATGCGTGAATGGGCGTGCCTTCGTTGAAGGTTGGGCTTTGAGCTGGCACCTCAGCACCGTAAAAATCTACTGCCAATCATTAGTGAACTTGAGTTTCGCTGTGGTGACCCCTAACCGGGAAAAGCCGAAAGAAGAAGAACACTGAAATTGCCAAAGTTACAAGATTAAGATATACCTAACTAAATACAGCAACATCCCTACAGTATTTTAACAAGTTTTGCCTTAGAACTTTAACAAAACATTTTATAGGTTCATAGGTGTGTACTAGGCCGCGGTGGTGCAGCTGCAGCATTGTCGCCTCACAGCAAGAGGTTCTCCCGTTCGATTCTCGGCTGGAGTGCCTTCTGTGTGGAGTCTGCATGTCCTTCCCACGTTTGAAAGACATGCGTGAATGGGCGTGTCTTCGTTGAAGGTTGGGCGTCGAGCTGGCACCTCGGCACTGTAAAAATCTACTACCAATCATTAGCGGGCTGGAGTTCCGCTGAGGCAAACCCCTAACCGGGAAAAGCCGAAAGAAAAACAAAAACAATAGGTGTGTACTAGGCTAATGGCCCTGGAGCCTTTACAAGCCCAGCCCATAGAAATACCCTGGCATCTTGCCACCCGACCTTAATTGCTAGTGCCTCTGTCGAGTAGAGCCACTGGAGTGATCCCCGGGGTGAATTTTCTATTTCCCATCCCCTCAAGATTTCTCTTGAAGAGGGCCAGTGAGGTGCTCTGCTTGACATGTATGGGAAGTCTATTCCATAGCATGGGCAGTCTCTGGGTGCAGAACCTGTCCCTCCAGCATTTTCTGTTGATTGTGGTAATGAGGTTGAGGTCTCTAATGCTACTTTACAAACTACATAAATAAAAAAAAAATTCACATGGGGAAAAGCAAGTCATCTTGCTAAGATAGATTGAAATGCAGTTTTCTACCCTAACATTAATGTAAAGCATTGAAAAAATTCTGTACTACTGTATATAGTTTGGAAGAAACCTTTACAAAACTGTCAAAAGAGGCTCCATTTTCTTTTAACCATGATGTGCCAATTTATAATTTTTATTAGTTTTACCCAAAATATCATTAGGGGATTTTTATGATGCCACATTGAGAATATCTGCAGTAGCATTTTTCATTAACAACATAGAAGCCGACTTAGTAAATCTCTTACTGGGGTCAGAGAATGCAGTTTGGTGTAGACCTGAGAAATAACAGCTGTCACTTTCAAGGTGTATTCTAAAGAAATGGCCATGTTCCAAGTTTCAAATTAATATTCTAATACTCCCCAAAGTTATGAGACTACATTCACCAAATGTAACCTAGGCTCGTAACTTTAGTGGTATTAAATAATTTTGCCCACTCTTCTTCACAGCCATCTTAGGATCCCACTTCACAAATAGCAAAAGTAAAAACAAACGATTAGCTGGAACCATCACATCATAGAGTAGCTAAAGAATTAACTTCCAGGCCACATTGACAATACAAAACCTTATAAGGTGAGACTATGACTAGCACACAAATAATGTAGAATCAGAAATATTTAAAACTGGTAAAAATTATATGTAAATCTTCGCCAAATTAGAGACACGAACCTCATTCCTCTGTCATATATATATATATATATATATATATATATATATATATATGTGTGTGTGTGTGTGTGTATATATATATATATATATATATATATATATATATGTATATATATATATATATATATATATATATATATACACATACATACATACATATATACATGTATAAATATTAACACAAACATGCACACACATTCTTAAATTGAAAATCCAGACGGTCAGCTTGTGCATCGTTGACCAATGACAGTCAATATATGCAATTGCCGACAGCTGTGAGAGACAGACAGTCCCTGGGTTAGGGGGATATGCCCCTTTCCCAGATTTTGTGTGATCTCAGAGTTAATATATATAATTAGCAAGGCTGTGTGTTTTGGGGGGGGGGGGGTGCAACACTTTTCTGTTTGCATGTTCCAAGGATTAGCCTCACAGCATGCATAGTAGCATATCGACATGATTTTGTTGGCATGGAGGACATCAACGTTTCTGTGGACTGACTAACACCAGTAGATCATATATATATATATCTATCTATAGATGTACAATTATAGATGGTACAGACATACACACACGTGTGCTTGTTATTTTTTTAACTAGTTATTCATTGTACACATTTTATAAACCCACCACAAGAAGTATGGCAGAACTGCAGTAAAATTCCATTCTAAAAAAAAAAAAAAAAAAAAAAAAAAAAAGACAAAATCATGATATAGGACAGAGATGTACATCGAGATAGAAACAGTTCACTCTACCCCACAAAGGGCAGACTGAAAAAGTAGGCTCAAAATTTTACAAATGTGTCAACTGTTGAAGTGCAGCCGCATACTCCCTAGGCTAAGGTCAAAAGTTTGCCATGCGCCACAAAAATGTAGAGAGCTCCTTGACTGCTTTAATAAAGTTTTATTTTTTAAATTATTAAAATGGACATGATTCACAACATTGTAAGCCTCTCCAAGACAAAAATAACACAACACTGCAAAAAGTAATCCTTTCATCCTAGAAAATCTGTCAGTAATCTTTTAAGGGGACATCATTAGCCACAAAAAAACAGCTATAATAATCAACATAAATAACTACAGAAATGGCCACTGGAGACTATGTTTTGCCAGAAAACTTATCATTCGGTCATATCAGCAGAAGAAATCAGCAACAGACTACAAAGCAATACAGGTGAGTGCTCACGTCAATGGTGATAAAAACTACCATCATCTCTTTTATCACCATTGACGTAAGTTATGAGCTCCTTTCGTGCCAGACATTCTGCAGACAGTCAAAGCTTTGGATATAACCTCATTGCTTCTGGAGATAACTATATACATTACAGATCCGGCACAGACATTCAACTGAGACCTACCCAAATTCATTTTCTGAATTCACTGCAGTAATGATCCTTATGAGGTACACATAGGAACACAGAAACATACTAAAGATGGTTACAGGACAAGCAATGGAAAGAGGAAGGAGCTTATCTGACTTGCTCAAATATGAAGCTACTCCAAATTCCTCATTACCTCCCATTACTGCACTTTTATATTTACTGTTACTGTATACTCCATTACTTACAATCACCACTTTTGCAGAAGTACTTCCAAGGCATTCAGTACTATCTTCATGAAAAAAGTATCTCCAAAATTCAGTTCTGAAACTATTTCTTCTTACTCGCCATTCATCTCCCCTCATCATTTGACTTATTTGATTGATTCCTTTCCACCCTACCTTCTCCTTTTTATTTACAGTAGATATTTACCTTAATGACATCCATCCTATTGAAATACAAACCATCTAATGTTTGACAGAACAGAATTATGTTTATATTTTTTGAGCTGTGGCCTTTTCTGAAGAAGGTAGATTGGAGGCTTACACTCCCCTCCAATAAGTCTAACTCCAAAATTGCAGAAACTCTGAGCAAAGAGTAAATACTTTGCTTTGCAATAAAACAATTTACCTTTTCCCACAGGGTTATGCAACTTGGGAGTTTCATAAGAGACCGACCTATTCCCTGATACTACTTTTCATTTGTAATAATGTCTAAATCAGATCTATATTAGATCAGCGAATGCTTAAAAAAGCGAATGCTGATTGATCGACCTTATGTAAGCGAAAGCTTACAATGTTGAACTGTCAGATCAGTGATTTTTTCCTAGGGAAAAAAAAATCGCTGATCCAAAACACATACACACAACACAAGCACACCAAACAAACAGAAATCCACACACATACACCTAAAATCTGACACCTAACACTACACTAAACTATGCACACACCACTAACTATCCACTTACCTTAACCCAAACCCTAACCCTAAGGTCTGTCACTATCACACACTCACCTCACCCGCTCCCTAACCCTAACTCACCTAAATCCACCCTAACCCTCATGTCCACACAATCGCACACATACCTAACCCGAGCCCTAACCCTAACTCACTTAACCCACCCTAACACTCACATCCACACAATCGCACACTTACCTGAATCCAACCCGTAACTTTCCACCACAGCACTGAAAATACTGAAGCAACAGAAACGGACAACTGAATTCTTTCCCTAGGAAAAAATTTGAGTTTGTTGCTTCGATATTTTTAACTTTCGCTAAAATAAGGTTGATCAATCAGCATTCGCTTGTTTAAGCGTTTGCTGATCTAATATAGACCCTCTAAATCATGGTCCCTTTTCTTTTCTCTCCTACAACTTGTACTTTATCAGACTGTCAAAATCTTTCTTCATATGTCAATCGTGACATTTCTTTAACTGCTATTCTCTACACTTCTACCAGTTTATTGTCTTCTCTTTCTTCTGAACAGGATGCATACAAACATATGATTAAGCTGACATGATAAGACTATGGTCTCTACAGTCTGTCCATGACCTATAGGCTCACAAAATAGATCCATCTGCATTACTCCCCTCTCCCTCTGTATGTTCCACCTGTCCCTAAACCTTCCTGAATCTTTCTGCTGGCCTGCACTCTACCACTTCTGCTGGCAGTTCATTCTAGTGTTCTCACTTATTACTTCATTAAGTAGGGTATGAATCTTTCACATTCTAGCTGACATCTATTCCATCTCCTTCTTAATCTTATCGGCTCCTTAACGATAGGGTCATGATCGCCATTCGCCTTTTTCTCCTTGGTATACATGTCCAGCACCATCATTCTTTCTTGATACTTCATGGCTACAGTAGTGGTCCCTCTTCTCCTTTTGAACAATGCACATCTGCTTGACAATTTTATTTCTGCAAGGCCTCTACAATTGTACACTATAGTAAAGGTGCAACCTTACCAGTGGCTAATTAAGGTTATCCCTACAATGCCCATCCACATCTTACTCACTTTCACCCCAACCCAGTAATTTTGTACTGCATAACTGAATTTAGGTATGATGACTCTAACCAGATCTTATCCTACTGATTACTCTTTTGATCCACCCCCCCCCCAGTCTGTGCTTTTTCTCTTAATGCCCCCAAAGTACATAACAGAAAGTTACACACTTGCCATAACAGGCCTGGAAGATCAGTTTAATTTTCAATAACAGTCAGGACTAAACCCGTAGGCTTTTGGAACACTTGGTAGGTAAAACGTAAGACTGCCAAGAATCCCTTTCCTATCCCACAATGGACCACCATGATTACACTCTTTAGAGCAAAGGTTAGCTGCATAAAGCTGGATAATAAATTGAAGCAGATAATCAAAATAGGGGAAGTTGCCTCCACAGAGAGTCCAGTCACCAGTGAAGTCCCTCAGGATTCTGTGCTGGGGGCTCTCCTGTTTGCCATCTATTTTTCTGAAGCAAAAGCCAATAAAAGGGCTTTGGCTGACCAAGTTTGCAGATGACTGCAAGCTAGAAGCTGCCATTGAATCCCCAAATGACTTGGCCATCCTGCAGGAAGGTTTGTCTCAAATAAACAACTGGTGCCAAAATCATGGACACACAAAATGCAAAAAACTCCATTATTGTATCCTTTAGGAAGTCGTCTACCCAAGGGAGCTGCCACATTGACAATACGGCCCTATGAGCTGGTACAGTTGCTCAGGATTTGAGAATTTATGTGGACAGTGACCTAACTTTTGGCCAACGTGTCTGTTGTTGTAAGAAAGTCCTTCTACACTGCACAACCTGTAAACCAAAGGGATTGTGTCTAGATCTAAGAATGTCACTGACCCCCTTTACTTAGCCTTCATTAGGCCAATCATTGAATACAATGCCCCCCATTGGTATGTATCTGAAAAATTAAGTAGCTGCTTACTGTGATGGATCCGAAGTCTTCTTAAGACACTAGGTCTTGCTGGCTGGATTCTGCTGAAATCAAAGTCTAGTTATAATTGCATTTACAGTCTGTTGCCCACAGAAACGTGCAGTAACCAATAACTTTTTATAAACAAACCACACGTACTACCGTTGCAGCTTTAGTTACACTATACTACTTTACTTCTCAAACAGCATGAATGATATGAGAGATACAACACAAAAATATCTCTAACAATGTTATCTGCTATAGTCTCTTTATACTAGTTTTACATCCTGTTATTCTCCATGGTACTCTATTTTGGACTTTGTATGAGAAAATCTGTTTGCTGGTGTTTGCAGAAAAACATGCTTTCATCCTGTAATGCTGATATTGTCTTTTAAGGAAACACCTTGTGGAAAAACACATACAAATGCTGACTTGATCATTCAAACTTCCTTGGATAACAGTGTCATATGTTAGAAACATGTCCTGTTGTCCAGTCTTTAAAGAAGCTGCATATATTCTGTTTTTCACATTTTTGCTCTTACTGACAATGTGAAATGCATACATTCTGTTTGTAAGTTCATAAGAGGTCAGCTTTTTTGCTGACAGTGTGAAATGCATACTGATTCTGTAGGAAAACATGTCCATTAAGCAGATTCCTTATTTTCCTAGCCACAATCATTTAGTATAGGTGCTAATCACATATTCCTAAACTCTTTTTCTACATTTAAACAAGCTTTATTTTATACCTTATTTTGCATATTTGTCACATAATTACTTTCAGTCTTTTATTCACTGTTAAACCAACTAGTCCTCACCTATAACATCCTAAAGAATCCCCACAAGACTCCAGTCCTGAACCAACTACTGAACCAATACTCAGCAAACCGTCCACTCCGCTCATCCAACAAAACCCTTTTGTGTATAACTCATGCCAACAACACTGCAGGAAAAGCTCTTTTCTCTCATACCATAGCAAAAATGTGGAATAACCTCCCCCAGAATATTTCCTCAGCACCATCTATCTCACTCTTCAAAAAAAATCACTCAAATCACACCTCTTGCATTCCTGGCTCTGTCCTTGCATCACATAAATGCTTTCCTGCTCTCCTCAAATACTTCCTACCTTTCTCTATACTCTGCTTACTGTCTCTATATTACAGGACTAAAAACTCTGCAAAACTGCCATACAGGGCCTTCCTCTGGTCACACTTAAACTTGCTTAGCACAAAATATTGTCTATTTATACTGTCTTATGTGATGTCTCTGATAACTGTATTGTTATGATGGAGTCCTTTTGTTAGCTGGAACAAACCACTGTAATCGTGTTCTTCTTGTATGAAATATCTTGTATTGTAAAAAATCCCACTGTACATATTGTTTAATAGTGGAGCTTTTCTCCCTGGGACTCCGCTGTAAATGGACCTCGTTCCAGTCTGACTTTCCCGGTCAACAAATGTAAAATAAAATAAAATAAATAAAATACACTAACAATATCTGTCCGGATATATGCAACCACTAGAATGCCCAACAGAGATGCCTTACTAAAATGATACAAGGCATAAACAACATGTCCTACATGGACTGACTCAAAGTCCTATCACTATACTTGGTATCCTACAAGAGCTGACCTGTGTCTGGCATTCAAGAAATCCCCCAAACCCATTACTGATGGAGTTACTGCATATCAGCACATCAAATGGCATCAGAAATACTATGTCTAGGGATCTAAATCTCTTCTGCAACAACAAAATGGATAGGTATATGACCTCATATCTCGCAGAGGACACTGCTACTGTGGAACAGACTCCCCCATTTGCATAAAACAAAGTTTGTCCCTGTCTATTTTCAAAGGCAGCTTAAATCTATGGATGGGAAACCAAATTTACCCCAGGACTGCCTCCTGTACAACTAATAGAGGCAGCTCATAAATGCTTTATCTCATGTATATGGGTCTCCTCAAATTTTCCAAGATATGATCCCAGTTATTCTCAAGCAGGGTAATACATAATTATTGACCACAGGATAAGTAAAACCGATCTATAATCCAATGGGATAGGTTATTTTGAGCACAAAAAGGGAAATTGGCTAGGCTTAAAGTGGCCCACAAGCACAGCTAGCTTAGTACTTACCTGTGAAGCTATAATAAAAAAAAACTAAAGTCCTCTTTGCCGAGAAGGGGGAAAGTGAGAGGGTATGATACAAACTGACCTGCTCTTCCAGATCTATCACTATTTTAAGTACATCATTTCATATATGGCAAAAGTATGTCCATTCTTTGTAACAATCATTACAGACTCCCATGCTAATCCTTCTGTGTGGTCTCTCTCATGAGAGCATACCTTTAAAAAAAACCTTTATAGAATTATCACTTTTGACACAGGCAAACTTAATTTATTTACATAAAAGTTATCAATTCATATTAACAACTTCACATTTACAAACATTATACAGCACATTTTCTAGGAATTGCTTTTTTGGCAGCAAACAGAATTAAACTTAAGAAGGAATTACTATAGATTCATAGATAGATTATATAGGTTCATAGGTTCGTACTAGGCTATCTGCCCTAGGGCATTTATAAGCCTAGCCAGAGTGTGTGTGGCTTTCACCACCCCTTAGGATGAGAATACTATGCCCATTTAGGGTTTAGTTTACTGTGCCTCTGTCTAGTAGTGACACAGAGATGACCCCCGGGGTAAACCTACGATCTCCCATCCACTCGTCAAGATTTCTCTTGAATAGAGTTAGTGAGGGGCTCTGCCTGACATGGATAGGGATTCTGTTCGAGTGCAGGGAGCCTCTGGGTTATGAATCTGTCCCTCCAGCACGTCCTATTTATTTCTGTGTTGAGGTTTAAGTCTCTTGCTCTCGTGGCTCTGATGGATTTGGATTTTCTGAGGTGGAGCATGTCCATTAATTCCGGATTGGACATGGCCTTGTACATCAGGCACAGATAACCTCTGAGTAGGCGGTATGCGACTGAATAGAGCTGGAGTTTTTTCAGTCGGGCAGCATATGACATATGTTTAAGACCCTTTATCCTCTTGGTGAGGAACTTTTGGGGTCTTTCCAACTGCTGCAGGTGTCGGGTAAGATACATCCCAAATGGGGCATTGTACTCAATCATTGGCCTGATAAGAGAAGAGTACAGGGGCACAATGACCTCTCTTGATCTAGATGTGAAACCCTTCATGATAAGGTGGGCAATATAGAAGGTCTTCCTAACCACTTTGGCAATGTGAGTGTCAAATGAGAGGTTACTGTCAACCTGGGTCCCTAGGTCCCTGATTACCTCTTCCATACTTAATGGATTACCACCTATGTGGTAATTTGTGGGTACCTTGTTTTTCCCAAAGGGTATGACTATACATTTTTTGGCGTTCAGCTTAAGGCCATGGCTCTGGCACCAATTATCCATTTCTATGAGACCTCTCTGAAGGATGTTTGTGTCTGCTGGGGTATCAATTATGGCGCCCAGTTTGCAGTCATCTGCGAACTTTGTCAGCCACAATCCTCCTATGTTTGCCTGTACCTCGGAAAAATAAATGCCGAACAAGAGGGGTCCCAGGACTGAGCCCTGTGGGACACCGCTTGTGACTGGCTTAGAGTCTCACATGGCTCTAGCAACTCTGACCCTGTGGGTTCTGTCCTTGAGCCAGTTTGCAACCCATCTTGTGACATATGGGTTTACATTTAAGCTGGTGAGTTTGTCTATGATGCCAGAGTGGGGTATTGTGTCAAAGGCTTTTGCAAGGTCAAGGTAGGCTGTGTGAACTGCCTTACCCTCATCAATGGCCTTTGTGACTGTTTCAAAAAAGTCGACAATTCAGGTTCTGTATCCCAGCTCAAAAAAAATCATTTTGTTACATTGATTTACTCACCCAGTACTCCTGACAAAGTACTCTGTAGGGAATTTTTAAAAGTCTACCAACTCATTGCGGTCCCAAAACATATCTTCCCAATTACCCCTTTCTTCCCCATTACATCTCCTTTTGCCATCTACCTGACAAAAAAATTATTTGGAGTCTACTTGGGATATAAAAGTATCTATGCAAACACGTCCAGCTAAAAAATCTTAAAAGAATTTGTTGCATATTTGTGAGACATACATATGTCCTTCCATTGTTTCTTTGTGAATTGTACATCTAATCTCTCTTCCTAATCTTTGCAGACCTGCTCTGACTGACTCCTATAGTTACTGTGCAATATTTTACATGCTCTAATTATCCATTTTTAGCAGCAGCTTTTGTTCTACTCGATCAACGTCTCTCTGTCTATATTCTGATATCAGTCCCTGATATGGAAAGCAATCTCTAACCTGCAGTCCAAATGTCTTCTTGGCCTCTCTAACTTCTTCCCATTCTGTTACCTTTCCTTATGCAATTATTTGTTCCCAAAACATTGGTTCCTTTGCCAGCTTCCTCTAGTAAATTCCAGCCTCCTTCTGTACATCCCTATTGGCACAATCTCCTTTTCCATTCCAGTGTTGACTTATTTCTTAGTGTACCATTGATAGCAGTAGCTCCAAAGGAAGGCCTACATATGGATATCATGCCCAGTTTACAGTACTTTGCAATGGTATTCGGCAAAGACCAGGTAGCTGCTGAACAAATATCATGGGCTACCCCGCTGCATTTACTGAGGGTGCTAAAAATTTAGAAGTGTAACCCTTACAAACTGCTGGAAGGGGTCTAGTGTGCTATGGATAACTGACTTTAATACAGTCTCAAAGCCACCTAACCAATAAATTTTGAAACTGTCAGGCCCAATGTTTTGTAACAAAAGGAGAGAAAAAAATCTGAGTGCCTACATATGGGTTTAGTTTGTGCAAAATTATACTTCAATTGATGGTGCACATAAATCCATTGTAGTGGACTGGAAAGTGAATAAACTGGTACAAACCTACACGCATGCTAATGTACTGTGCAAACACGGGTACATACATGCCATACACATATGCAGCACAACAGGCACACGTCCACCAGATGGCAGAAGAGTTGGACAGTTAAAGTCCCCTCATACAATCAGATTATTTAAAAAAGAAAAGAGGATCATACCCACTTGTGGGTAATGCAAGATTTATCCTCGGCTGCTTTCTCTGATGACTTGGGCTTTGAATTTGTGATCAAACAACATCAATAGTGGATAAATCCTATAATTCCCACACTCGAACATGAATTTTACTAAACACTGTAACCAACACTTTGTCAGGGACAATTCTATCTATGGGGCAGCTTTCTAATATCCCGAAATGAAACTTAGTTTCAAAAGTAGCTAAAGTAATTTTGTTTTTTTAATAGACTCTTATAATTGGCTATTAAGCTGATGCACAAAATTTTGTTTAGGCTACACGTGTGTAGTTCTAAATGACAATAACGTTTATTTAATGATTTGCTCCATAGTCAAGTCAAAGTAAAGTTTAAGTACATATGATAAAGGTGTATTTTTTACAAAGTTTTGTAACCTTTTTTTCCAGTAAGCTTTCATAACCACCAGCAAAGCTAAATTACACCATTAACTGCACTGTCGGTCATCTACCCCAGTTTGGATGGGGCATAATATATCCAATATATGACTTTATATTGTAAAACATGTGAGTAAAGGCAATAATGTCACTTAAAAAAATTACAACTATTCAGAGCTTTTACTTTACCAGGCATATGTTTCCTTAGTGTTTGTATGCCATAGCAAGCTGTCTCATTTTTCTTTAATGACATTACTGTTAGTAGCTTTCTCTGTATGAAGTTCTAACAGACTAATACTATGTTTTAGTTCACAAGGCCTGTCAATTAAAGCACTGAGTTTCTGTTAACTGAAACTAAAGCAAAGGTTTTTTTTTTTTTTTTTTTTTTTTGCAGGTAGAGAGACAGGCTAATGAAGTCTAGAGGATGCATATCAATCTTCCACCATATAAAAACTCTGGAAACATTCTTTGAATGTTCAAATCAATAAAAACAGCACTGCAAAGGATTAAGCTGTCCCCACGAAAACAAAAGAAATCGCAGAATGAAAATGTGGTTAGCCGATCAGTTCTGATAGATGTGGCACTTTCCAGTTGTAGGCATTGTAACATGTGTCCCCAAATGGCCAATGATTTTTATACATCCTAACACCAATAAAAAGTATACATTGTCACATTATGCTGACTGTTCTACACATGATCTTGTATACTTAGCTTTTTGTGTGGCTTGTTCCAAATTCTATGTTGGAAAAACTAACAGAATGTTAAGGGAAAGGGTTAGAGAACATATTTATAAAATCAACAAGAGGGATACCACCATAGCAATGGCTAAACATGTTGATGACACTAATTCCCATCATTCTTTTAGGTTTTTAGTTTTAGAAATTAATATGAACGACAGACTTGGCAACATTAAGAATACAACTGAACCAGCTAAACAGAAATGGATCATTAGATTACAGGCAGATAGGTTGCATGGCCTCAATGATGGGAGTTTAAAACCCTTTTTGACTGACAGACCACTCTCTCATTAAACTCATCCTTTGTTTCATGGGTATTACATATATTCCAGTATGGTTTTGATATTTCAGACATCCACCATGTTTGCTTCTCATAACATATGTTTTCATTATGGCAGTTTATTTAGATTTTATTTTGCACATTTCTTTTTGTTTCCTTTGCATTTTGCTAGATTTGATTAGACAGATCCTTTTGCATGCACTCACAGTCTTTATTTTGTTGGTTTGATTCAGTTACAATTTTATATCACATTACCTTATTATGCCGTGATTGGCTGCTTCTGTATCAAAAAGTCTGGAGCTCTGTTGTTCTTCCTTATGACTTGTCTATGATATGAACTGCTTTTTTCCTGCAGGTACTTTTTGATTTTAAGAGGCTGACTTTATTTTATTCTATTTACGAAGCACTGCTGATACATTTCTTAGTCTAACATCATTTGACTTATGAAGTGAATTATCGATCGCTTTTTGATATGTCTATGGCGCTTTAACATGTTAAATATTTGTGACATGATCAAACTGTTTAAGGCTTTACTTTCTGTATAAAAACACTCGATACACTTGAACGTCAGTGCATCTAGAAAAGGCATTTGAAGTTGGGCGTGTTTAGAATTATTTTTAAGAATGTTTAATAATGACGTTCCTATTTGGAATTTTAAGAGAGTTATGTTTACTCAGCCGTATTTTCATATACATGTACCGGACTACTTTGTAAATGTCATTTATGATGTTTGATTTTATCTTTTGATTGGTAACTTTTTATTTTAAATTTGTAGTGAATGTTTTTTGTTTTAATTGTCTGAAGAAGCGTTGTATGAAGCAACATGAAAGCTCTTACTAATAAACCATCATTTTTATAGATAGCCTGGACGTATGGTGTCTCTTGATATTTTTATGCTGTGATTCTTTGAATGTTGTTCACCCATTTTTCTTGTAGTAGTATCAATATGTTTTATAACAGGAATAGTTTTAGAACTAAAATTAACATTTTTATTATATTAACAAATCATATGAATGAAAAATACTTGCCATTATACAATTTTTAATATCATAGTAGCATTTGCTGTTATTCTTGGTGAGTGTTCACTTTGACATGAATAGAGTACTCCCAAGAACATGAATGCATCAGACTTCTGGTAGTAATTTTTCTACTTTTTTCCCCTGTGGTAAGTGTTCTGTAAGACTTTCAAATTTTTGATGAATTTCAAACAAGAAAGATTTTGAATCTTATGAAATTATATATTAACCCTTGTCTTTTCTATAATGTCTGGTAATAAGCATTAAACCATTTGGTTCTGGAGAATAAATGTCCTACCCCTTACTTTCTCCTACTCTTTCCAAGCACTATATCCTCAGTTACTCATAGAAAATCCTCTTGTCCTCTACCTCTCTTTCTCTCTTCTTATTGGTTCATAGGTGTGTACTAGGCTAATGGCCCTGGGAACCTTTACAAGCCTAGCCCATAGGATTACCCTGGCATAGTGCCACCCGACCTTAGTTCCCAGTGCCTCTGTCGAGTAGAGCCACTGGAGTGATCCCTAGGGTGAATTTTCTATTTCCCATCCACTCATCAAGATTTCTCTTTAAGAGGGCCAGGAAGGTGCTTTGCTTGACATGTATGGGAAGTCTATTCCATAGCATGGGCAGTCTCTGGGTTTTGAATCTGTCCCTCCAGGACGTTCTGTTGATTGTGGTAATGAGGATGAAGTCTCTGGAGCGTGTGGTGCGGATGGATTGGGATTTCTTTAGATGTAGCATTTCTAACAGATCTGGGTCAGACATGGCTTTGAAAGACCAGCAGAGATCTAAGTAGGCGATATGAGACAGAGAATAGTTTTTTTTAGTCTGTCCATATAATACAAATGTTTAAGGCCTAGCATCTTCTTTGTGAGGTACTTTTGTGGCCTCTCCAGTTGTTGCAGGTGTTTAGTGAGGTATATGCCAAATGGGGCATTGTACTCAATGACTGGCCTAATGAGGGAAGAGTAGAGAGAGACAATGACCTCTTTTTTCCTGGATGCAAAACCCTTAGTAATGAGATGTGCCACATAGACGGACTTTCTGACCACAGTGGCAATGTGTTGGTCAAAAGAGAAGTTGCTGTCAACCTGCGTTCCCAGATCTCTTATAACACCTTCTGTGTTCAGTGGACTACCATCGATGTGGTAATTCATGGGAACTGCGTTTTTCCCAAAAGGGATGACAAAACATTTTTTGGCATTGAGCTTAAGGCCATGGTTCTGACTCCAGTTGTTGGTCTCAGTGAGGTCTTTCTGTAGGATGTCAACCATTTGGGGAGTTAATAGTAGCTCCCAACTTGCAATCGTCTGTGAAATTTGTCAGCCAGAGTCCCTTCGTGTTGGCCTGGACTCCAGAGAAGTAGATACCAAGCAGGAGAGGACCCAGGACCGAACCCTATGGGACTCCACTTGTGACTGGTTGGCAATCTGACTTGGATTCAGCTACTTTCACACTGTGGGTTCTGTTTGCCACTTTGCAACCCACCTAGTGATATAGGGGTTGATGCCTAGCTTAGTAAATTTTGCTGTGATGCCCGAGTGGGAAATGGTATCAAAGCTCATGGTAGGCTGTATGAACCACCTTGCCTTCATCCACAGCTCTGGTGACGGACTCAAAGAAGTCGACAAAGTTGAGCAGGCATGATCTACCCTTCACAAAACCAACCTGTGTGGGATCTAGAGTTTGGAGATTCCCTATATCCTTGTTTATTAGGTCCATGATGATGTGTTCCATAGCTTTGCATATCAGACTCGTCAGGCTAATGGGGCAATAGTTCCCAGGGTCTGTAGTCGCTCCTCCTTTGTGGAGAGGGATGACCGTAGCAATGTGCCATTCGATAGGGACAAAGCCTGAGGACAGGCTGTGGTTGAACAGGGCACACAGGTGAGGTGCCAGTTCACTCTGTAGTTCATGTAGAACACAGCCAGGGATATTGTCAGGTCCAACAGAAGCTGTATTCTTAGCCTTGGACAGAGCTGTTTTAACCTGTGCAGCAGTAATACTATGTGCCTGGCAATCTACTGGTACTGTGATTGGTCCTTTGGGGGGGGGGGGTTAAAGTTGGCACTGAATCTGTCAGCCAGTATATTAGCAATATTTGTTGGCTTGGTATTGGAGGTACCATTGTGCAGTAGGTCAGAGCAAAACTGGGTATTGCAGTGGAGATTCTTTACATAACTATAGAAGGCCTTGTGGTTGTCTTTACTACCTGCTGCAATTCTATTTTCATAGCTAGCTTTACAGGATTTGATGAGGGATCTCAACATTTTGTTGAGGCTGATAAGGGAGTTTTTCTAGTCTTGGGACTTCACCTTATTCCGCAACAGTTTCCTCTTTCTGTTGTAGAGTTGTTTATGGCAGGGGACCACCAGATTGGCTTCCTTTTTTTGTAGGAGAGTATCTTGGTTCTACTGGGTATGGCGAGATCCATGCATTTGTGTGCAGTGCATTGGTATATGATTTGGCGGTCATGCAACTATTATCCATTTACATGGATGCTGTGAAGTTTGCCACCTCTGTTTTTACGAGCCTAAAGTTAGCTTTGGAGAAGTTTTTCATGGTGGTTACCTTTGGGGGGGGGAGGGGGGGGATTTCCAAGGTGATTAGTTTGTGGTCAGATCTAACCAGGGAGGGTTGATTATTGGTGTAGAGCAATGATCGCCCATGTTAGTAATGACCAGGTCAAGGATGTTGCTACCTCTAGTGGGGGTACGAACGAGCTGGTCCAGGGCACTGGAATTAATGAATTCCAGGAAACATTGGGCAAGTATATTGTTACACGAGTAGTTTTCCCAGTTAATGGAGGGGTAGTTGAAGTCGCCCAGTATGAGTGTGTTAGGTTGGACCCTAATATTCTCCAGGGTGCTTAGGAACATGGAGTGTGAGTCTTGGCATATGGTTGGGGACCTATAGCAGGCTACAACCTGAATCGCTGTCTTACCCAATGTTAGCTGCACCTGAAGTATCTCTGATGCGTTATGTTGGGCTACCAGTCTGGAGGGTGTGCGCATCCTTTATGAATATGGAAACACCACTGACTTTGGAGCTACAGTCCAAGTTATGGGGCCGAAAGGTGTGGAATGTGTTATAGCCTGGTAGTGCAGGGGTGCTTTCTGCTGCCTTGAACCAGGTCTCTGTTACAGCACAAATGTCGATGTTCTCCATTTTAAGGAGTGCTTCGAGCGAGTGCATTTTGAGATTTAGACTTCTAGCATTGAGCAGCATGACCTTCAGATTGCCTGTTTGTAGCTGTTATGGTGGTAATTTGATCTTTTGAACACCGCTTAAAAAGGGCATTATAGGGGTGGTAAGAGCCTTGGCCAGTATTCGGAAGCCCAGGGGTGACAGATGCAGGCCATCTCTAGCAAAGCATCGATGTCTGTCAATCAAGTCATCCCAGGCAGACAGATACTGGATCCCCTTAGAATGGCACCAGAAACTTAGCCAATTGTTGAAATCAATAATTTTCTGCTTATACTGTGGTATAATTCTGGGTGATGGTAGGATGCTGCTCAGGGCTAGGGTCATACCCGCCTGGGCTACATAATCCGAGAGCTCCTCCGTGTCTCTTTTCATGTAGTCCTGGGAGGTACGTCTCGGGTCATTCACACCCACATGTACAATGACAGTTATATTTGTACCTGTTGCTGAGGGATATGAGTGTGTGTGTGTTATGTGGCGGATCCTGGCACCTGACAGGCAGCTGTTACTTTCTCCTTATTCAACCTAGTGAGTGGGACATCAGTGTGCCTCACTATTGAGTCACCTATGACTAGTGTGTTGGACATGCTGTTCTGCCTTAGGGGCTTTGGTTGAGTGGCACACTCTTTAGGAGAGTTGTGTCTCTCTTGATTAGTGTTGTGTTGTGGTGGTCGAGTGCGTTTCTGCCTTGTAGGTCTCTGCTGTTTGGGTAGATTTTTATTGACAGCCTCCGCGAAGGTGGGTGTATGGTTTGTGTTTTTATGTGAAGGCAGTGCTGGTGTATGTTCCGGAGAGCTGTGTGTTCCATGTGATGTGGTGCAAATGCTGACCTTCTCCTCTTGACCCTAAAACATTTCTCCCTCACCTCTTAAAACTAAGCCTCAGATTCCTCCTTTTTTCTCCTTCTATCAAGTTTATTTCAATGTATGTTTCATAGCTCTTTACATTATACTATTGATTAATGCTATTCTGTTTAAATTTTCTATATTTATTGATTACATGCATACCTCTCTTTACTATGTTCTTAATGCAATGTTGTAATTTTTCTGGAGCTTTTCTCCCCAACTCTCCACTGAAAAAGATAGGTTTCTGCCCATCTGAACCATCCCGGCAAACAAATGCAATACATTTATTTATTATTTTATTTATTTTACATTTGTTTACCGGGATATTCTGACTGGATACATGCCCATTTTCAGTGGAGGCCCGAGGAGAAAAGCTCCCCATAGACAAACGTACATAGATTACACAGAAGTTAGCAAACAATTATAAAAACAAAGTGATTATATACAATGGGTTAGTAGTGTTCCCTAGTAGAGACTCACAATTCTCATGGACAGACAAAAGTAAGACACATCAGATTGGAAGCAGAGCTTGTTGATGTAGTTACAAGTTATGATAACTGCAGAATATGCTTTTAGTTTATAACTTAATCAGGGTTGGTACATGGGCATAGCCAATTCACTTTGAGATACTGTTTGAGGTTTTTTTTTGAAGAGACTTTTGGAGGATTGTAGGGTTATATAGTTGGGCAACGAAGTCCAGGTTTTGCCAATGAAGTTGGCAAACAGGGATTCACCAGCAGAGTTATTAGCTTTGTGGGTTTGGACCAGTAGTTTATTGGCTAATCGTAGGGATCTTAGGTTGCTATATGGCTTAATAATATTTTTAAGTGAGGGGGTATCCTCAGGGTGATACAAAATGTTATGCGCTATTAAGAGTTGATTGAATTGAATTAAGCTGGGCAGTTCTAGCCGCTCTAGTTGTTTAAGGTTCTGGCAGTGGTGGGTTCTATAGGAGGAGCCAGTGGTGAATCTGGCAATATGATTGCAGCTATGGGTCAGCTTACCTAGTTCAGATTTGTTGAGGTTTGAGAGTACAGGCGAGGCATATAAAAGAGCAGAAAGTAGGTGTGATCGGGCGATTGCAGTCCTAGCCAGTGGGGTTAAAAATGTCTTGTTTGTATACAGTGATCCAAGCTTCTTATTGATGGTCTGTATGGTTTTATTGACCTGTAGGTCAAATTTTAGATTATTGTCTATGATAACCCCTTGCAGTTTGGTGTGATTATCTGGGGAAATAGTGGTACCATTGTTAGATGTGACAGAGAATGAAAGTGTGGTGGATCTACTAGTGGGAGAGAAGAGTAGAAGTTTAGTTTTACTGGGGTTCAGAAGTAGGCGTTGGTTGGTGAGCCACTTCTCGCTAGTGTTAAATGTATTTTGGGTTAAGATTTGCAAGTTGGATGGGGAGGTGGCTGAGCAGATGAGTGTGGAATCATCTGTGTAGTGAATGCAGGTGGCTTTAGGGATAGCAGCGTGGAGATTGTTGATAAAAATAGAGAAGAGTAGTGGACCTAGTATGGACCCTTGAGGGACACCAAGTGTGAGAGGTAACTGGCTGGAGAGTTTGCCCTGCCATAGTACCGCCTGCTGTCTACCAGTCAGGTAGGACTGGAACTACTGGTTAGCAGGCTTGTTGAGGGAAATAGATTTTAGTGAAATAAAGAGAAGTTCATGGTTGACCATGTCAAAGGCTTCTGATAGGTCAAGAAAGAGGGCAGAGGTTAGCCTATTGTCATTCCTGTTTTGGTTTATGGCATTAGTAAAGGAAAGGAGGGCTGAGGTGGTGCTGTGGTGTGGCCTGAAACCATGCTGGGAGTTGGATAGTAAGTTATTCTGTGTAAGGTATTGCATTGGTTGCTTGTGTACACATTTCTCCATTATTTTGGCTCGTGGGGAAAGAATGGCAATGGGTCTGTAGTTGGATATGTCTGAGGAGCTACCACCTTTATGGAGTGGGATGACGTGAGATATTTTCCAGAGGGAGGGGATAGCATTTTCGGATAATGTTCTGTTGATGAGGATAGATATGGGATATGCAATGGCATCTGCAGCTATTTGTAGGTACTCTGCAGGGAGGTCAGCAGCAAGGGTGGTGGGTTTTAGTTTTTTTTAGAAGTGTTTTGATAAAACTAGTGGATATTGGCTGGAAGCTAAATTCCGGATGATTATTAGGTAGATTAGGCATGTGATTTAAGTTAGAGGGGGTTAGTTGATTTGCTAGGGATTGGATTGTTTCAGTGAAAAAGTTATTAAAGGCGCTAGCTATGGTCTCTGGGGAACTATGGGTGTAGTTAGCCAGGGTTGGGGTGGTGGAGTGACCTGGACAAAGTAGTTGATTTAAGCCTACACAGAAATTTTGAGGGTTGTTGTGGTGTTTTTGTAGGAGATTTTGGTAGAAGCTTTTTTTTATCCAATAAAATTGATTTTTTTGTATCATTCCTGAGTTGACGATATTTTAGATGGTCAAGTGGGGCTTTAGTTGTTCTCCAGCTGGCCCAGGCTCTGTTTCTAGTTTTGATTTTAGCTTTGGTATCTTTTGTGAGCCATGGTGCTGTATTTGATCTAGTTTTTATTGTACGTGCAGGAGCATGGGAATCAAGGATACTTAGGAATTTAGTGTTAAAGTGATCTATGGCCTCCTCTAATGTTAGATTTTTTTAGTTTTGACCAGTCAACTGCTTTTAAATCATTTTGGAATATAACAGCATCAAGTTTTTCCTGTTTCTAAATGTTTTATATTTGGGCTGGTGAGGGGTTCTTGCCTTATGTTTTATGATATAGGTTAGACTAATGGTCGCTGAGGTCATCTGGGAGAGTACCAGCTGTATACAGTTGGGGTTGGTTATTAACTAGGATCCAGTCTAGGATGCTTTCCTTGTTGGTTGGTTTGTTTATCCTATCGGGAGAGGTTATGGTCTGTTTAAACCCAGATACGTTTATATGAGTGGGGGGGGGGTTGGAGGAGTAGGGGTGCCAGTCTGTGTTAAAATCACCAAGAACTATGGTTTCTTGGGGATAGGTAATGGATAACCAGTAATGGAGATCTTCTAGGGTATTTAAGTTGCTGCCTGGTGGAATGTATGCACAGACTATGTTCAAGTGTTTGTTTTGGTTAATCTGTAGCTTGGTTATGAGGAGTTCCGCATTATTGAATTGGGGAGGTTGAATGGTGTCTCTATTAATGGGTAGAGTATGTTTGTAAAGGACTGCTATCCCACCTCCTTTCCTTGTAGCACGGTCTAACCAGTGAATATTGTATTCTGGAGGTAGTATTTCATTGTCAGTAGTACTGGGTTCTAGCCAGGTTTCTGTAAGACACACTGTCTGGGGAGTGGGTTGCTAGAAGGGCATGTAGGTTGGGAATCTTATTGTTAATACTTCTAATATTTAGGTGAAATGCTAGGAGGGAACTAGTGGGAGTATTCATGGGTAGCTTGATTGTGGGGGTTGTGGTAGGGGAGTGGAGGTTATTGGATGTGGGTGGGCCAGGGTTGGGATGAATGTCTCCATGTGTTATAAGGTTATAGTGACAGGATATTCTGAGCTTTAGGAGTTTGTTTATAAGCTTTATATAGTCTTTGTCTTTAGGATTATGTTTTGTGGCATATTCGGTGTGCTCGGGAAGGTAAAGTGTTTGGTGTTATGTGTGAAGTCGTGGGTGTCTGTTTGACCATTTGGGTAGCGAATACCATGGTCAAGTGTTTGTTCACAGGCAGTGAGATGGTAAAATAGAAACAGTATAGGCATTTGAGTAGTGTTTTTTTTTTTTTGCTTGTATGCATTTCGATAGGGGGCGGACCAAATTTGATGGCGGACTGTGCTAACAGGGTGTGGAAGAATCAGACAGAAGGAAATGGGTTAAGGGGACAGGGTTGCTCAATGATGTGTGAGGTGCTAATTGGTACTTAGCAGGAGGGGAGTGGCAAAGTCTGGTTTAAATTTAGCACTGGTGGGGGCGGGTGAGATTTGGGGGCAGGGAGGGGAAGGAGCAAGCCGAGCAGGGCTAACACGGACTCAGAGTTACCTTGGGCTTTTGGTTAAATAAATCTGCATAAGCAAGAATGGCATATTTCTGATTGCAGATTTGTATTATTCATATTAGCTTAGCAAGAATGGCATATTTCTGATTGCAGATTTGTATTACTCATATTAGCTTACCTAAAACAAACATGAGAGGATTTGCTGAAAGGAGAAACAGTAACACTGACAGATGCCATCCTTGCTAATCCCTAGTTCAACTTAAATTTGAAAATATATACCAACAGCATTTTTTTAATACTGAAACTATACAATCTAAATTGCATCAAAAACTTTCACAGTATCAAATTTTATAAATATATATGGACATTACCCTATGTTTTCTTGTATATGTAATATTAAAGCCATTTCTACTCATCCCTACCTATTCTACCCACCCATGCTGCCACTCCCCTATTTAACTGTTTTGTCAAAGCAATCAGGAAGTGTTTCATACCTAATTTTGTTCTTCCTACCTAGCTTTTTCTGCCTCCTTCCTATAACATATAATTTCCATCGTCTTACAGAATATTCCACAATGTATTTTATGAATCTTGTATGCCCATTCGTTACTTCTCCAAGGCATCTCTTTCCTATAAAACTTGTTTCTGCCTTTTTTTTCAGTCCTAGCTTTTAATTCTTTTTTTTTTTTTTTTTTTTTTTAATTCCTTTGGTGGCCATGCTTGCTCCATCAGTCTTGTGTATGCCATACTACTGTACTTACTCCTCTTCATGATGTACACCGTTACAAATGCCTAGATTTCCAACAATACTAAGACTGCACAATTCCTCACCCTCTGCATATACCCCAATATTATGTTCTTTACCTTTTTTTTAATGATTTTTTGATCAGCAAATTACAGTCCACCCTGCTTGTTCTCCAAATCTTTAACCTATGTTTCCGAAATCAAAGTGCACCACTACATGACCATTACTAATACCACAATTTCCTGCATCCCTTGTCCTTTTGGTACTGGTGAGGACCATATGTGGCTTGCTAACCTCTCTACGTAAGGAGGTATTCACTTTTGAAGATTTATGCATGCCAGCATCTCTACTGATTTCTATCGAACCTATGAAGTAAATGTAAATTTAGTGCAAGAAGACTTGACAGCTCACATTACTATGACTCTGCCTCTTAGCACTTGCTAATTCTGATCATAAGCCTTTCATGAATGTGTACGTCAGTCATCAGCCTGGGACCCCTTACACGTCCAACAGTCTCAGTCAAACATCTCAATTGTGCCCTTTTTTTCTTCTCCCTTCATGGTATACCTTATCCCAGACTTCACACTGCTTTTTCAAGGAATTATCTAGAATCACAGCTTGCTATCAGTGTGTTACCACAATGCACTAAATTCTTTGGTACCAATAAATCTGCTCAAATGGAACCACAAACCCATACATTAGATACATTAACCTTTTAACAACAGTACACCTCTTAAAACAATCAACTTTTCTCACATTTTACTCCACATTCACATTAAACTCTACCACAAGTATAGCAATAAAACTGGACTTTCCTTATTCCAATTTATTCCACTCTTGTTCATACCTAACAATTTCTTTGCTCAAAAATTATGGAGAAAGCCAAAAGAAAATGGGGGGTGGGGGTGAAGGCCTCCAATCTAGAACAGAAGGGTTAATTAGTAGGGCATATAAAATATTGCATGATAACTACAAGAATCAATAGGAGGAGGTTAGAAAAGATTGGGAAGAGAAACTGGAAAAGCAATTTACAAGTGAACAATGAGAGGACATATGTACGACTCCCAAGTATTCAACAAAGTCCAGAAGGTTTAGGATGTTTACTTATAAGTGTTTGCATAGGTATTTTTATGCCCAAAGCATACTTCAAATAATTTTTCCTCGAGTAGACAGCAAACGTCAGAGGTGCGACAAGAGAAGAAAGAGGCAAGGGGGAAATTTTTTTTGGGAATGTGATGAGTTGACAGATTTTAAAAAAAATTCTCTACAGAGTTCTCTGTTAGAAGAATTGGGGCAACAAATGGTTTTAACTAAGGAAATGATTCTTTTGAGAGGGCCCAGGATCTGATTTGCCTAGCCACAATAAGTTACTTGTGCCTACATCTTAAGTGACATTTTAATACAGGTGTTTAAAAAAAATCAGGGACAGTTCTGAAATATTAATCTAATCCATTCAAAAGGTTAATAGAATAGCTTTTGCATCAGCTTGCCCTTTCAGAAAAGCAAGCATACAAGTCTGTCTGGCATTACTAAATGACTAATTCTCAGTGATGAAGAACCATAGGAAATCCACTGAAATGATGCTACAGATACCAATCACTTTATTAACTCATGTAAATAATGCGACTGTGACTGGCATGTGGAGCAGAATTTCAGTGCAGTTTCTATGGTTCTATGTTTATCCCTTTTCCATCTAGGGGAAATGTGCAACTCTAACTTTTTGGCTCCTATCCTCACTAATGTAACAGAAACTCCAAAAATCTACGGGGGACAGAGCAAAAAAAAAGAGGCAAAATCAGTGATGATGTAAAAAAATTCTGGGTAACTGACAGGTACACTTCCATCATTGATTTTACCCCTATACAATTTCTAACTTCTGTAGTACTTATTCTTTTCATTCTTTCTATGCATGCATACTCTAGCAATTACTTTTCTGTTACAGTACTTAATATTTCCCGTTTACATCACCATTGCCCGGACATAGCTCTATGACGGTCATGTTTCAGTTTAAAAATATTTCCGTTACAGTTCTTAATATTTCCCTTCTGCATCACTGCCCGCAGACAGCGTTGCGCCTCTCACGTTTTAGTTTAAAACGCAAATTATTTTTAAACTAACAAACTGCTTGCTACAGATGTAGTAAACAGTTGCTACAGTGTATACCCTGCCTCTGCGTTTGAAATTCTGCTACCAGTTTATCCTCCCCAGTTTAGACAGTTATGTCACTCCATGAACTGCACCTTGTACATGCTGCATAGGCCCTACATTAATCATACACTTCCAGTGTCCTTACTAAACTTTTGTTCTAGTTTCCACATAAAACTGGCTGCTTTTGCTACACTTACTCCTCACATATTACATCCCAACTAAATTTACTTTTGTTCTTCAGCTCTTATACATTACCATCATCTTCTTCTTTCAGCTGCTCCTGTTAGGGGTCGCCACAGCGGATCAACTGTTTCCATTTCTTCCTGTCCTCTGCATCTTGCTCTGTCACACCAACCACCTGCATGTCCTCTCTCACCACATCCATAAACCTGATCTTAGGCCTTCCTCTTTTCCTGTTACCTGGCAGCTTCATCCTTAGCATCTTTTTCCCAATATATTCTGCATCTCTCCTCAGTACATGTCCAAACCAACGTAATCTTGCCTCTCTGGCTTTGTCTCCAAACCTTCCAACCTGGGCTGACCCTCTAATATACTTAATCCTAATCTTGTCCATCCTCATCACACCCAGTGCAAATCTTAACATCTTCAACTCTGCCACATCAAGCTCTGACTCCTGCCTTTTTGTCAATGCCACCGTCTCCAACCCATATAACATAGCTGGTCTCACTACCCTCTTGTAGACCTTCCCTTTCACTCTTACTGGTACTCGTCTGTCACAAATCACTCCTGACACTCTTCTCCACCCACTCCATCCTGCCTGTACTCTCTTCTTCATCTCTCTTCCATACTCACCATTACTCTGAACTGCTGATCCTCACCATTCCTCTATCCTCCCTCTCATTCACACACATATATTCTGTCTTAGTCCTGCTGACCTTCATTCCTCTTCTCTCTAGAGCATATCTCCACCTCTCCAGGGTCTCTTCCACCTGTTCCCTACACTCACTACAGATCACAATGTCATCTGTACACATCATAGTCCACGGGGACTCCTGTCTGATCTAGTCTGTCAACCTGTCCATCACCATTGCAAATAAGAAAGGGCTAAGAGCTGATCCTTGATGTAATCCCACCTCCATCTTAAACGCATCCGTCACTCCCACTGCAGACCTCACCGCTGTCACACTACCCTCGTACATATCCTGTACCACTCTTACATACTTATCTGACACTCCTGACTTCCTCATACAATACCACAACTCCTCTCTAGGCACCCTGTCATTTGCTTTCGCTAAATCCACAAAGACACAATGCAACTCCTTCTGACCCCTCCATTAACACTCTCAGAGCAAACATCGCATCTGTAGTACTCTTTCCTGGCATGAAACCCTACTGCTGATCACTAATCATCACCTCCCTTCTTAACCTAGCGTCCACTACTCTTTCCCATAACTTCATGCTGTGACTGATCAATTTAATCCCTCTGTAGTTACTACAGCTCTGCACATCACCTTTATTATTAAAAATCGGTACCAAAACACTTTCTCCATTCATTACCATGATATTCTAAAACATGCTATTTCCTTTGGTGCCTTTCATTTGTACATCCAATGCCCTATTCTCGAAGTTATCCCTTCCTTCAGAAGGACTACCTTATTCTGCTATCTGCCCTGATGTTCATTATCTGCATTCACTAATGCTCAGTGGACTTTATAGTGGTAGTCTGAACTCTATGCTACAATGTCATATTTACTTAGAAAAGCCATGTCAAAACACATACACGCACTAATGCATGAGTGCATGTGTTGTGTGTATGATAGTGTGTTAAAACCACCTGTTCATCTACACATGGTACACATACAACTGAAATGTGAAGTACCCCTCTTAATTCTGTGCTGCGTATTTATCTACATATTCAGTGTGTGTGCAAATTACATACACGTTAGTATGCATGTATTTCTATTTTATATCTTCATCTACCCGTCAGGCTCACGCTCTCTCTCTCTAAAGATTATAGACACACGCGCGCACACACACACAGCTTGATAGATGAAGATAATTATCTATACCACTTTCTCTCTGTAGATATATGTATTTAAATATAGATAGATATATGCAACAGTTATTTATTTCTCTTTTTTCCCAGGTCTCCTGTGTAAAAGGGTTTTATCCAGTTGGATTGTCCTGATCCACAAAACCAACCATAAGTACAGTTCTTTAAACACAATACTAATACTCCTACATTCCCCTTAATCATCTTGTCCTTCCTACCTAACCTACATCCCAGCTCTACCACATGCCAATCCGTGTCCTTGGTCTCAGTCTCTGTTACACTCTCAGTATTACTACATACCAATGGTCAGTCCCAGTTTTATGTAATGCTGCACCTCCCTTTAATAATAGTGTCACATGTAGCTGATGTCTTATGTCCCTGGAATTGCTCAGCATACGCGTGTGGACACAAATACAGACGCGTGTCTCTGAACTGAAGTAAAAAGAAATGTGGAAATTGACAAGTACTAACTAAACAACTTCCTTTGCTGAGAAACACTGAAACCTTCCCATGCAGATCATTACTTATTACCACAATCACCATTAAAGAGTGCAAAACAATAAACTGGTCACTGTAGATCGACTCTCATAACATTAATGAAAGGTGACTGTTCGCGAAAGACTGACCTGACAATATGCATGCTCCAGCACATAGCCTTGAAGGATACAAATTCAAAAACATTTTGGGGTGTGTGTCTCTCTCACAGAGACAGAGACTGTCTGTGATTATTTGGTATTCTTTGCAGTAGCTACATGCACTACAGACTGCTTCATTTGGCAAGGCTTTTTAGAACTTCATCACAGTCTCCAAGCTGGTTACAGGGGATACTGAGCAGGTCGGTCATCCTACCATTTTTGCCACTCTGTACATCAACTAAGTTAGACAATGCAAATCGTGTTCAACCAAACCTCGGTGTTATATTCCTGACCTGCTGCTCTCTCTACAGGTCACAAAAACAAAAGAACAAAAAGTTTGCTTTTGCTTCATGAGTCTTCCTTGCAGTGTCAAGAGAAATTATGGCACACGAGGCCGGCTACTTCTCTTGAAATATTTTCTGACTCTACACCCTCCCATTCTCTTCTGTGTTATGGTCTGCCTAATGGCAGCTATGTCAGCACAGTTATTTTTGTTTCTCAATGAAAGATAGGAATGCAGCTATTATAGTGGGTAGCATAGAAATGACAAGATCATCCATTCTGTTAATTCCTTTCAAAACAAAACCCAACCATTTCCATGCAAGGCAAAAGAAAAAAAAAAGAAAAAAGAAAAAATGTGCATATCTAACTGCCTGAATCCACAAAAAATGCAGTGCTACTTTGGGAAATAACTATTTACTTTTATCTTGCTATATAATTATTATGGATAGAAAATATTCATGTTTCTCTATTGTGTGTGTTTTTTTTTTTTTTAAGCAGGAACTACTTCTTCTCCAAAACTTAAAAGTGTTATAAACAAATCTTTTCCAACATTGTAAAAACTCTTTTAGGGGCATTAAGGCAGTACTTCTGCCAATTTCTAAATTCAATAATACCATAAGTGTTGGTGGTACAGGGGAAATAACTGACTTCTAGGGGTAGAAGTGTGCTCTACCTGCTGCAATGGGACTCACAAAACCATCTTGGTGGTCTGCTGTCTCCTTATAATGCCTATAGTGTTGGATATTATCATAGGAGGTTACTAGGCTAATTGCTCTGGGGCCCTTACAAGCCTAGCCAAGAGTATCCCCAAAAAAGAAACCTCAGTCAGCACATGTAGCCCCTGTCAATGAGGGGACAAAGGTGGATTCCCTGGGACAAACTTGTGGTTTCCCATCCACTCATCAAGGTTGTGCTTGAACAGCGTCAGCGAGGTACTCTCTTTGACATGTATGGGAAGTCTATTCCAGAGATGAGGGCAGCCTCTGAGAGACAAACCTGTCTCTCCAGCAGGTTTTGTTGTTGTTGCATATTAGATTTAGGCCTTTTGAGCGGATAATGAGCGAAGAGTTAGACTTACGGATATGGAGCATCTCTAGTAGGGCAGGGTCTGATATTGCCTTGTAGGCGAGACACAGGTTACCTCTGAGCAATCTGTATGATACCAAGTAGAGTGATAGTGATATGAGCCTGGCTGCATAGGACATGTGTTTGAGGCCATGGATTCTCCTTGTGAGGTATTTCTGTGGCCTTTCCAGTTGGTACAAGTATCTGGAGAGGTACATACCAAATGGGGAGTTATACTCAATTATAGGCCTAATGAAGGAGGAGTACAAAGAGGTAATAACCTCCTTTTTTCTGGTTGCAATCCCTTTACTTATGAGATGAGCCAAGTAAAAGGCTTTTCTGACCACTGCCACTACATGATGGTTGAATGTGAGGTTATCAACCTGAGTACCCAGGTCTCTCACCACAGGTTGTGTGCTTAGGGGGTTACCATTGATGTGGTAATCAGTAGGGGCCATGCTTTTATATATTTACTTACATTTGTTGACTGGGAAAGTCCGACTAGGATAGAGCCTATTTTTACGGGAGGTGCGGGGAGAAACACTCCAGATGCATGTCTTTGGAATGTGGTAGGCAACCGGAGTACCCGAAGGAAACCCATATGAACGTAGGGAGGACATGCAGACTCCACACAGAAGGAACCCCACCCAAGAATTGAACTGGAGAACCTCTTGCTGCGAGGCAACTACGTTAACTGCTGCACCACTGCGCAAGCATGTGTGTGTGTGTGTGTGTGTGTGTGTGTGTGTGTGTGTCTGTCTGCATACACACATACAGATATATGGTTGCTGTGAACTTGATCAAGTAACCACTTCTTTAAATTTGTGCACAGTATGTACCTTTTAGTCAAACCAGTCTGCAAGTGGCAACCTGGATGTGGACATTGTACTGTGTAGGATTATGTAAAGTGGTTTTGGTTACTGGTTGTCAATAAATGTTGCTATATTGAGTGATATATTGGTAGAGACAGAAGGAAGTCATTGCCGGTGTGGTCTGTTAGTGTGCCTGTACATGTATACAAGTGTTTATATACACACGCACACACACGTATGTATGTGTGTGTGTGTGTATATATATATATATATATATATATATATATATATATATATATATATATGAGAAATAATTACTTCTTCATACAAATCCATTTTAAAATCACCATAGATATGTACAGCATTCTCGTTATGATTCATAGGTTGGTACTAGGCTATCGGCCCTAAGGCCTACACAAGCCTAGCCATAACAATTCCATAGATATTTCTTCCCACAATATTTACTTCCCTGGACCCCTATCTAGCAGGGCGACTGACATGATCCCCGAGGTGAATTTCCTATCTCCCATCCAATTGTCAAGGTTCCTTTTGAAGAGGGCCAAGGAGGTGCTCTGTTTGACATGTATGGGCAGTCTATTCCAGAGTATGGGGAGTCTCTGGGTCAGGAACCTATCCCGCCAGCATGTTTTGTTCATTGTGATGACAAGGTTTAGATCCCTGGAGCGCGTGGCTCTTGGGGATTGGGATTTCTTTAAGTGGAGCATGTCCAACAGGTCAGGGTTTGACATGGCCTTGCATGTTAAGCAGATATAGCCTCTGAGTAGACGATATGCCACAAAGTATAGCTAGAGGTTTTTTTTAGATGGTCAGCATAGGGCATCTGCTTTAAGCCTGTGATTCTTTTAGTGAGGTATTTCTGCGGCCTTTTCAGCTGTTGCAGATGTCTTGTAAGGTACATACCAAACAGGGCGCTGGATTTTATAATGGGTCTAACGAGGGATGAGTACAGTGGGACAATGACCTCCTTTTTTCTGGATGAAAAGCCCTTAGTGATGAGGTGTGCCACATAGAAGGATTTCCTGACTGTTGTGGCGATGTGGTTATCAAAGGTGAGACCACTGTCCACCTGTGTCCCTAAGTCTCTCATCACACTTTCGGTGTTTAGTGTACTGCCACCTATGTGGTAATTCATGGGTACATGTTTTTTCCCAAAGGGGATAACTATATAACTATACATTTCTTGGCATTAAGCTTGAGCCCATGGCTCTGGCACCAAGCATCTGTTTCTGTAAGGCCCTTTTGTAGTATATCCACATCATTTGGGGATTCAGTAATGGCTCCCAGTTTGCAGTCATCTGCGAACTTTGTTAGTCAGAGTCCCTTAGTGTTGGCCTGTAATTCAGAGAAGTAGATGCCAAACAAGAGCAGGCCCAGGAATGAACCCTGAGGTACTCCACTTTTCACTTTTCTGGAGCTGTATTTGGAGTCAGCTACTTTTACAGTCTGGGTTTTGTCAGTAAGCCAGTTGGCAACCCATTGAGTGACGTAGGGATTTATGCCCAGCTTAGTAAGTTTATCTATGAATCCAGAGTGGGGGGTGGAGTCGAAGGCCTTGGCGAGGTCCAGATAGGCTGTGTGGACTGCCTTACCCCCGTCCACAGCTCTGGAAACTGTTTCGAATTAGTCAGTCAGGTTCAGGAGACAAGATTAGCCCTTCACAAATCCAAACTGGGTGGGGTCCAGTGTTTGAAGGTTGCCAAAGTCTTTTGTTTATAAGCTCCATGATAATGCGTTCCATGCCCTTGCAGATCAGTCTCGTCAGACTGTTGGGATGGTAGTTCCCGGGATCCAAGGTGGATCCCTCCTTGTGGAGTGGGATAACTGTAGCTGTGCACCACTTAGTGGGCATGAACCCTGAGGTGAGGCTATGATTAAACATGACACTTAGGTGAGGTGCCAGTTCCTTTTGTAGTTCATGTAGTACACAGCCTGGGATGTCATCTGGTCTCATGGATGCTGTATTCTTAGCTTTGGAGAGTGCAGTTTCTACCTGTGTGGCCGTGATTTTTGGCAATCTTTTGGTATTGAGATGGGCCCTTTAGGGGGTGAGAGGGGGTGAAGTTGGCACTAAATCGATATGCCAGGACATTGGCAATATCCTTGGGATCAGTATATTTAAAGCCATTCTGTTGTAGCTCAGAGCAGAACTGAGTATTGCCATTTAGATTCTTGACATAACTATAGAATGCCTTGTGGTTGTCTTTGGAATCTTTGGCAATTTTATTTTCGTAACTAGCTTTGGAGGATATTATGAGGGATCTCCGCTTCTTATTGAGACTGGTACGAGAGTTTTTTGCATCCTGGGATTTTCCTCTTTTCTGCAACAGTTTTTTCCTTCTGTTGTATAATTTGTTTATGGCAGGGGACCACCAGACTGGCTTCCTTTTTTTGATGGAGAGCATCTTGGTTCTATTTGGGATGGCACTATTCATATACGAGTGGATGTGCTCTTACAGTGCCTTAGTGTAGGATTCTGCAGTCGAACTTTCAGATCCTGTCTGCATGGGTGTCAAGTTTGTCACTTCAGACTTGAGTAGCATGAAGTTGGCTTTGTAGAAGTTTTTTACGGAGGTTTCCTTACTGGGGGGTGGGGGGTGGGATGTAGATGTCAAGGGTGATCTGCTTATGGTCAGACCTGACCAATGAGGGGGTGACCACTGGTATGGAGCATCTACCTCACATGTTGGTAATGACCAGGTCTACGATATTGCAGCCCCTGGTGGGACAATGGATTATTTGATCCAGGGCATTGGAATTTATGAATTCCAAGAACAGTTGGGAAAAGGAGTTGGTACCCGAGTAGTTTTCCCAGTTAATAGCAGGGTAGTGAAATCACCCAGTATTAGGGTGTTTGGTTGTATCTTAATATTTTCTAGTATGTTTAGAAAGGTGTAGTGAGAATCTTGGGGCATGGTGGGGGATTTGTAGTAAGCTACAATTTGGATTGCAGTCTTACCTAGTGTTAGTTGCACCTGGAGAATTTCAGATGCAGTGTGTTGGGCAACTAGCCTGGAGGTGTGAATATGGACACTCCTCCACTTTTAGTGTTTCAGTCTTGGTTTGGTGGCCGAAAAATGTGGTAAGAGTTGTAGCCTGGTATTGCAGGGGTGCTCTCTGGAGCCTTGAACCAGGTCTCAGCTACTGCACAGATATCGATGTTCTCCATTTTTTGGAGAGCCTCGAGAGAGTGCATTTTGAGGTTTAGACTTCTAGCATTGAGTAATATTACCATCAAATTTTGCATGCTTATATCTGTTACAGTGGTGGTTTTGTCCTTTGAACCTTGCCTAAAAAAGGCACTATAGGGGTGGCAAGAGCTTTAGCCAGTAACCTGAATTCCAGGGGTGTGCAGACCATCTCTGGCAAAGCATCGTGGTTTGTCGATCATGTCTTCCCAGGCAGACAGATACTGGATCCCCTTTGAATGACACCAGAAGCCAATTATCGAAGTCAATCCTTTTGTCCTTATACTGTGGTATCTTTCTGGGCGAAGGCAGGATGCTACTCAGGGCTAGGGTCATACCTGCCTGGGCCACATAATCTGAGAGCTCTTCCATGTCTCTTTTCATGTAGTCCAGGGAGGTACGTCTCAAGTCATTCACTCCAACATGGACAATGACAGAGTCGTATTTGTACTTACTGTGGAGTGACCTGAGTGAATTTGTTATGTGGTGGATCCTGGCACCCGACATGCAGCCGACTGTAATTTTCTGCTTGTTCAGCCTGGTGAGTGGGACACCAGTGTGCCTGACAATAGAGTCACCTATGACTAAAGTGCTGGGTACATTGTCTTGCCTTACGGGCTGTTGTTGGATGGCACACTGGTGTTGTGAGCTGTGTGTCACTTTGGTTGTGACTGGTGTTTGTTTGCATTTCAGCTTCGGAGGTCCTTGTAGCTTGGGCAAGTTAATGTTAAGGGCCTCCGCATATGTGGGTTTAGTGTTGCTATGTGTGGGTGTTGATGGTGTGGGTTTTCAAGGGCTATGTGTTGCTTGAGGTGTAGTGCATGTGTTAACCTTCTCCTCTTGACTGTCTAGCACAGTCTTGGCTGGAGAGAGCTTTGCTTCCCATTTGGCTATGTAAGTGCATCTCTCACAGGTTGTAGTGTTGGGTTGTCTGTGTGTACATAAGGCAGTTGCTACATTTCCCCAGTATGCCCAGATTCACCAGGTGGACAGGAGAAACCACCGGAAGCTGACCCTTGGACATGCCTGTTTAGGTACTTTTTTTATTTGCCAAGTACAACAGCTGTTTTCCCTTACCTTTGCAAGGTACTTTACAATTACAGGCTGTTTAGTACCTACGATTAATTTATCCTTATTGGCAAGGAGAGTTGAGTGCTTGTATCAGTTTAAGGCTTCATAGTGCTTTCCAGCAGGTTCTAGAGCAAGTGGTAGTCACAGAAGTTCAGACTTAAGTGCTACTACTGAGAAACCAGCTAGTTCTGAGGGAAAATTTGAAGAGCAGACTTTCTGGCACCTGGAATAGTTTAATTGTAGCCCCACGATGCAAACAAATGCTCAACCACACGCGTTTTTAAGCCAGAAAGTTTAAAGGGATAGAAATCAGCCCAAAAAGGCTAATAAAATTATAATTTCAGAGCTGGAAACTGCTCCTCTAGCGTTAGATAGGCAGTACACATTGCTCACCACTCCCACTGGTAAGCTGTAGGACTTCCCTCTACCACAGCAAGGCCTGGATAGCTCTGAACACAGAAAATTAAGTCCTGAGGCCAGCAAAGCCTGGGATCGGGACTATACTAGCTAGGAAAGGCGGGAACTGAGCAAACAAGATAGTATTTGTTTTGGTTAACACAGGCTAAATAATGCAATAATACAGTAAATAAACACAGAAAAGGCTAACACTTTAGTGTGTAGCCCTAAACAGTAAATGCAATTAAAACTCTACAAAATTAGCAATTTAAAACTTTTTAAATGAAGCAAGGCAAGTGCCCAACTGAAAAACAATTTAAGAGGCAGTAATACAGTAGAATAAGCAGTTAGTCTACATATACAGAGAAGTCTATAAATATATATATATATATATATATATATATATATATATACACACATATACAGAAAAGCAGCTAAAACTCACAAACAATTCAGATGCAGTGCAACCTAGAGCACTTGAGTTCTAGCAATATTAAGGCAAATACAGTTTTAATAAATGCACTAAAATATACTGTATTTCCAAAATGTTTGAGAAGCACAGTCAGAACACAAGGAGATTCAGGCAATTTTTTTTTAAAGAAAGGGAGAAAGGAGAAAAAGAAGGAAAGAAACTAAGTGGGTTGGCCTTCTCAGATGTTCTCTCTGTATTAGGTAGCATGAGCTAATGACATTAGACTTGGAGGAGTGTCCCAGATCAAATTTACAGTAGGGGCAGGCAACTGCAAAGCCACCAAGCATAACAAGACACCAATAGGGAGAGCGGGTGGGGACAATACTAAAGCTATTAGCCTATACTCTTTTAGACAGTAAACACTACAGAAATCTTTATCACAGCAGTGAGCCACAAAATGAAAGTTTTTAAACAGATAAAGGAGCAAGGAGACTCTACATAATGCTTTTAACTGCAAACAAATCAGTTACCCATGCAGATTAGTTAATCGCAATAAAATACAGTAAAACATATGCAGCAGGCAATAAAAAGTGCTATATATAAATTGCTAGAAGCAATAACCAGTATAAATAAGCCAAAAAAAAAGATACTTATTGTTACATATCTCAGATCAGAGCTGTAGTCAATGCCCCTCCTTCACTCTGCTCATACCACAGAAACCAACACATTTTCTTGCTAATATAAAATCACTTAGCTAATGTTAAAGTACTTTTACTGCTAATACAGGCTTTAAATAGGCAAACTCATTTAAGCCCATGTTCATGTTTCTCTAACAGTTTAATCCACAATTTTTAAAAAGAGGATTGCTATAGATTATGCATACATTTATGGCATATCATGGATCACAAGTCTTGATGAATTTTCCCACCTCTCACTCCTTACATTTTTGTGTCATTTTGTTTTACTAAAAGCCTTAGCAAACTTTTTATTAAGTCGCACCCCAAAAAAGTCTACAGAATTCCCCTGTGGTGTTACTGTAAGCGTAGTATGGCTACAGCCAAAGACTTGTATAAAAGTATCCTGCACATTCACAGAGATGCATTCATTAAACTTTACGGACACATCTTAATGCTAACTCTACCTTGGTGTCAAGGGTCACAATCATCATCTGACATTGGAGTACAGAAATTTTATGTATTATGAAGGGTATTATGAAAAGGTCAAAAACAGAATGAATGAAGGGAAAGAAAATGCACCTAGGCACTGCAACAGCCGTATGCAGTGGGGCTAAAAGTATGTCAAACATTTATAAATCACTTTCTCTACCAGAAGTAAGTTAATATCCCCTCTTCTTTCATCCTGACAGAACACATTCCAGTATATATAAGCTAGCTCTTAACTTCCAAAGTCAGTCAATGGTTATAAAAGCATGGTTTAAGCTTCCTTTCTTCAAAGCAAACAAACATTCACAGTCTCCGTCACAAAATTTCCTAACACGTCTTTCTGACACAAAAAGAATTACAACTTTGGAACAATGTTGGTAAACAACTCCTGCTCTCTACCGTTTTTTTTTAGTAACTGCACGATGCTTTTAGTAACTGGATACTGAACTTATCAATTTTTGAAACATATCTGTATTTACAAGCACCACATGGAAGACTGCCTTTTTGGAGACTATTCCCCTTAAAGCTCCTTTGCTACAGAATCTATTTCACATTCTTACCCTTTTCTATGTGAACTTGGGGCCATCACTTATCTGTGCTGCAACAGCCTTATTCTGTTGTTAAATTATCTAGCTATTGATGATAATTTCTTGCATATCCAGACAGTTAGTGAGCTTAAAGGCGGTTCCAAAGTTCATTTTTTTATATTTGTCTGATAACTATCAATTTTTCATCAAAGATGTAATATATTCCATTTTATTCTATACTCACGTTGCATCAGTGATACCATTTACTTCAAAACTGGTGTACCCCTGTTCTGAAAAGTACATTACATATTCTTTAACTTTAAAAGAATGGTCATCAGTACTGACCACTGATAAATCTGTCAGTTGTGATTTTAAATCATTTTTTAGAAACTTAAAATATCTGCTTGTAGAATACAGGTGTATATGTTTTGCTTAGCAGCTTCATAATGTCTCCCTCCTATTGGGCCATAATAATGTCACCTAAAAAGTTAATTTTATATATGTATACACAAGGGTGTCGGAACCATAGGGCTACTTTAAATAAAGTCATGAACTGCGCTCCCACCTCCTGGCAGAATTTTTTTTAAAGGAAAACTCCACCTTATAACTCAAAAAACATATTTTTTCATTGTATTTTAATACCTTAAAATCACTTCAGGTGATTCTTTTACAATTTTAATGTCTCCCCTTCAAAATGGCAGACAATGAGGCCTGCCTTGGTAACATGATCTCGTTTTCTTGCTTTCATTCTTTGTTCCTAGAATACATTTCAAGTCCTCTTTGTATTACTCATGCTAGACATAAGGAAGTGGTGGCATTTTCTCATGCCATTGAGATAAAATGGCAGGACTGTGAAGCACTGTCATCTACACGCACCTTCTGTAGAGCTACGTCTATGTTCCCTGACTGAGCCTCATTTATGTGTCTGTCCAGAGCTTGTTCTATGCTATAAACAGCTGTTAGCTACATCCAACAAAAGAAAGTAGGTAATAGCAGGCTTTTGTAAAGGGATTTTTTTTTGTTGTTCTAAAAGAATTGACAGACCTTCCCCCACACACTCATGTTGTGGTGTGAAAACTCTCACTGCAGTAAATAATCCTTGCTGTACATTTACAGGTGACATGTTGTAGGACTCCAAACTAAGTCTGTCTGCTACTTCCCAGTGCCTTCAGTGGGAAGTTTTTTCTCTCTCATGAATGACGCAGAATTAACATGTGCTTTACTAGTTAACTAATTATTTCTGACATGTTCGCCCTTTTTTTCTATTTATTATTTTATTTGAGATTTGTTGACTGGGTTAGTCCGACTGGGCAGCAGCCCTTTTTCAGCAGAGGCCTGAGGAGAAAAATCTCCTAAAAGTTGTTGTGTCTTTCGGCTTTTCCTGGTTAGGGGTCGCCACAGCGGAACTCCAGTCCGCTAATGATTGGCAGTTGATTTTTACGTGCTGAGTTGCCAGCCCTAACGCACAACCTTCACCGAAGGTACGCCCATTCACGCACGTCTCCACAGAAGACACTGTAGCTGAGAATCGAACGGGACAACGTCTCGCTGTGAGGCGACAACGCTACCGCAGCACCACCACCGCGGAACAAAAGTAATCATACGGCAGAGTTATTACAATATGTCTAAGAGTAAGAAGAAGCAACACGCTAGAAAAGGTCAATAAACTGAACGTAAGAGTACGGAGTTACATAGAATAGTAAGAAGAATACTAAAAATGTTGACAAGTTTGCAAAACAGAAAGAAAAAATACATTATAAATGTTGAATATATACAGGAGATAATCCCTTGGCAAACACCAATTTCCAAGACTACAACTCTGGAAGCTGTAAGAACTACTGACTATTAGCAGGCTTTTTAGAAGCAGATAAAGAAGAGAGGAGGGAGAAATAGTAGCTGAAGTAGTACTAGAGGAGGGGAGGCGGATTAAGTTGGGTCATTGCATAAGCATATCCATGACATACAGAGAGTATCCTTAAGTGTTGTTTTTGAAAGTGTTAGGGTTAGAGATTTCTTATTAATTTATACTTTGGTAATCATTAAAGTGAACTGATCCCAGGACCCTTTTCAGCCACAATTTGGGCTACAGTGGCAAAGATAATAGCAAGTATTAAATGCATTTAGTAATACAAAGAAAAAGAAAATACTGACAAAGACATTGACCAAGACTGCATGTGCAACACATAGCCAATGTGTAACAGTGACTAATAAAACATTAGGCAACATTTACTAGTAGGTACACATTAATAATGGTTAACTCTACTGTGTTGTTTATTACAAATAATGAGTTGTATGCACCCATATTACACACATATCTATCTATAGTATGTGTTTGTGTGTATGTGTATAAAGTGCACGTGTACAAAAATGTGTGTGTATAACGGAAAGCTAGATTATATGCCTGTGTGCATACTTCATGTCCTTTAAACAAAAACAAATCAAAATGGAAATTTTGTGCAACTGTGTCTATATAAAATGTGTGTGTGTGTGTGTGTGTGTGTGTGTAAAAATGTATGTAGCATGTAGAATACTGTATGTGGGATGCAGTACTGTGTTTAAATGCATGTCTGACTGTGTGTGTGTGCATGTGCGCATTTAAACACAGTTAAGTATTTTTATTTCCTTTTCTTAATGTTTTTAATGCAAAAGCATGTAGTAAACATACATTAACGTAAATTCAGCTGTATATTATGGTTGCCATCAATGGTCACATTTCTTTTGTGGACTACAAAATGCTCATGCACTCTGACAATGTAAGGACTGACTGAAAGTCAGTGGGAATCTCTTACCATGGATCTGTTGTACCAAATATGCATCCCCCTCTAGGAGGATGTCACATAAAAGATATTTTTATGAATATTCTCAGTGCACCTAGTTGATAGGGTTGCCAGTTGTCTCTCGCTTTCTGCAGTTCTGTCCTGTGTGTGTGTGTGTGTGTGTGTGTGTGTGTGTGTGGGGGGGGGGCTTGAAAACGGTAAATGTGTTAGCACGTTAAAAGAAAAAATATTTTCTGACTTTTTTCCTAAATGTCACAGAAATCTTTGATACTACATTTAAGTTATCTTAACATATAAACTATTATAAATAACCAACATTTAAAGCTTAACTGCTTATGTAAATTTGGCAGAAGAGTTGACAATTGCCTTTAAACCCAAGTGATATAATTACTTTTTTTGATATGAAAGGGGATTGTTAAGTTCCCCTCCTTTCTGCAATTAAAACAGTGGAAAACAGTTCCACAGCTTTCTGTCTTTTTTATATCAGCTGCTGTGTTCCTGACATTAGCAGGATTAATTGCCCATCTAAGATTAACAATAACACCTGACAGGGTAAACTACAGATTTAACTGTGTCTATATGTCATGCAGGTGGAGACGAATTCCTCTGCGAAGTATGTGAGAAGTTGAGCTTAAAAAAAAAAGTCGGTGGGCTTTCCCTTTCTTTGATTCCAATACATGGAAATAAAAGTTCTAAAAAGTAGAAGCAGGTTTCTGGTACCTACACAATGCTGGAAACATATTGTAGGGAGAACAGAAACCTAAAGATTGAGTTAAACTGTAGGAGACCGTGTTTTTTTTTCTTTAAATAAAGAAAGCTATACCAGAAAAGACAGAAAAGGGGCATCAGAAAAAGAGAAAGTGTGTGTGTGTGCTTGCATGTGAGTGTGTTTCTGGTATCTGTGAGTGCATGTATGCCAATGTTTGCAAGTGCATGTATGTGATTGTACATGAGTGCATGTGTATATGTGGGTGTGCGCAAGTGCATGCGTGTATATGCAAGTCTGCATGAGTGCATGTATGCAATTGATCACAAGCTTATGAGTATGTGTATGACTGTACGTGAATACATGTATATATGCGAGTGTGCATGAGTGCACGTGTGCAATTGTGAGTGTGCGCTGGTGCGGGTATGCGAGTTTGTGACTGCATGTATATGACTGTGCACGAGTGCATGCGTATATGTGAGTATGAGCAAGTGCCTGTATGCGAGTATGCGTGAGAACGTGTGGGCATGCTTGAATGTGTAGAGGGTTCAGAATCATACTCCTACATAAGGGAGTTTGCTCCAAAGAATTAAAGCATGCATACCTCTCAGCTGTACAGATTTTTGCCTCATATTTTTGTGGTCTATTCTCCTCACAAAATGTGTGGTTTTCTGGCAAATCACTGAGGATTGAATCCCTAAATAATGACATGCATTTGAGTTCCAGTTTCATTTCCTTCGGAAAATGCATGCTAATACAAATCCAGTTATTCTAGCAACCTAAGTTTATAAGAGCAATATTTAAAAATCTGTCCCTACTTGTGGCCCTTTGTCCCACCATTATTTTTGGCTTTAACTAGATTTCTTGTGCTAAGAGTTTCAGAGGTATTCACAGCTATTCAGGGAAAATAGTTATTCATTTTATTGCAATATTCCTTCTTTCAGCTGAAAGAAAAGCTGGCAATGTAAAATTTACAAATTATTACAAATGCATTTATTCAATTTGTCTTTACCAGGAAAGCCCGACTGGGTAATACCCATTTTCAGTGGCGGCCCAAGGGGAAAGCTCCATTTGCTTACAGTACGCTCCAGTTAAACACAGAGTAGTTATATTTCGATTTATATGTATGCACTGTAACAGTACATTTATGCATTCTAAGATTTTACAGAGGTAAAGTTACTAAACAGAAAGCCCACATACAACTTAGTGAATTGTACACACAGCAGTTATGTATAAATTTTTTTTGCATTTCAGTGAGAGGTTGAGAGTATATATTTGGAGAGTACTGTGAGGTGAACACAAAGTCTTAACCTTGTGATAAGCATAAGCAAGACCGAGACTGGTTAAGATGTTGTTTAAACAGTGGTTTAAAACTACTGAGTTTGTCTGAGAGTTTTATTTGCATGGGGATACTATTCCACTGTTTAGCAACATACTGGAAGAAGACAAGTCTCCTGCAACATTATTTGTAAGTAATAAGAATGTGTTACTAGAACAGAGGTCCCTTGCTGGACAGTAGGCTAGTAATAAGTTTTGTAGTGCAGGGCATTTTTCTGGATGATGAATGAGTTTGTGTGCTGTAGTTTTAAGTATGTTAGGTAGCTGAGCAGTTCAAGCTAGTTTAACTGCTGTAAGCTGTGACAATGGTGGGTCCTACAAGGGAGACTGGTGGCAAAATGTAGCTATTTTACTATAGCAGGAGACATTTCTGTGCAAATTCATCTTATCAGGAAAAAAGAAGTTATGTGCTCACCATAATGTTCCATGTTTGTAGTCCATCTCGCCCTTCATTCTTACATATGGGTTTGGAGCCAATCCTCAGCTCCGACTCGGCCAATTACAAAACTCAAAGTCTCTTAGTTGGCTCGTGGCAAGGTAGGTATCCCATAGTGCACTAGTAAGAATCCCCATATCTTGTTTGCTGCTGACTATAAGAGTGAAAGGTTATGCAGAAGGAACAACAACAAAGAAAGTTCTCCACCCTACCAAAGGCAATACTATCCTGTCTCCAAATCCTCCAAGGATAGGGGTAGGTGGGTGGGTTTGTAAGAATGATGGGCGAGATGGACTACAAACATGGAACGTTATGGTGAGTACATAACTTCTTTGTGTTCTGTAATCCTATCTCGCCTTCATTCTTACATATGGGGCAGCGTCTCTAGAACCTTTTTCTCGGGTGGCTCACGGGAATATATTCCTAAGAACAGTGGAACCAAAGGAAGCTCTACCCCTGGAGGTCAAATCCAATTTGTAATGAGTAATAAAGGTATAAGGGGTAGCCCAAGCTGCTGCTGCACAAATACTGTCAACTGGAACCCTGGCTTGGAAAGCAGCAGATGTGGATAGGGATCTTGTGGAATGAGCCTTAATTTTAAATGGAAGGTTCTTTCCACTGGAAGAGTAGATAAAAGAGATATAGTTGGAAATCCAATTAGAGTCACTTTAGAGACTGGCAGACCTATCCTAGTTAGTTGGTCTGATTTTCTAACTTCCTTAGTTCAATGTAGGTAGAACCGTAACTAAATGTGAACATGAAAGTTGATGAAATTTATATTCTGCACTGTTTGAAAGATTGGGAAAGAATACAGGCAGTTCGATAGTTTGGTTCAAATTAGCCTGAGAGCAAACTTTAGGGATGAAGGAAGGGTTTGTATGAAGGGAAACTCTGTCTTTATGAAAAATCAAATAAGGAGATTTAACTGACGGTGCTTGCAACTCTGATACCCGTCTAGCAGATGTGATAGCTACTAGAAAAATGGTCTTCCAAGACAGAAACTTCAATTCACACGAATGTGCAGGTTCAAAAGGTGGGGAAGTAAGTTTGGACAGAACGAAATTTAGATCCCAAGGAGATACAGATTCCTGAAAAGGAGGTCTCAGCAGGGTAGTGCCTTTAAGGAAGGTTTTACATAATCTGTGAGCCATCAGATTAGGCTCATGTTGTCCCAAATGAAAATTTGGTATCGCTGCCAGTTGAACTCTAATTGTAGGAGCAGTTGATCCCTAATAGAAAAGTTTGGTTAGAAATTCTAACACCAAGGGGAGAGATGCTGTGTAAGGATCTACATTTTTCTCTCTTGCCCAGATAGAAAATCTTCTCCATTTGCTAGCATATAACTTCCTTGTGGAAGGTTTGTGGGAAGACGTAAGGATATGAGTCACTGCAGGTGAAAAATCATGAAAACCTGACTAGGCATGGAAATGGAGCAGCCATGCTGTCAAGTTGAGGGTGTGGAGGCAGGGGTGAAAAGAGCCTGACGTGTGTCAAGAGGTTTGGAACTGGGTCCAGAGTCCATAGATCATCTAGGAGATGAGGCCCGAGAAAGGGGAACCAAATCTGACGAGGCCAGTAAGGAATGACTAGAATCATTTTGCTTCCCAAGAACTTTGCTTTCTGGATCACTTTTGATACAAGCGGGAATGGGGGAAATGCATAAAGAAACCCCGGAGCTCAATTGTGAGCAAGTGCGTCTCTTGGTGACTCCACCGGAGGAGGGATAAGGGAGAAGTAGCTGCTGCATTTGGCATTGATCGGGCTGGCTAAAAGATCGCAGCAAGGCTGTCCCCATTTGCGGAAAATCTGTTCCGCTACTTTCTGATTCAGAGACCATTCGTGAGGCATCAAGACTGCCCTGCTGAGCTTGTCAGCAACACATTGCCTGTTCTCGGGATATGTGTTGCTACTAGAAAATGCTGAGAAGATATCACCCACTGAAACAAACACCAGTCCTCGCACGTACGGCTTGCTCGGCCAACCAACCTTGAAACAAACACGAAGAGGCCAGCAAATAGGTTCCACCGTTTATTAGAGGTACAAAAACGGACCAAAAGGTACCGTAAGTTAAACAGAGATACTCATACTAGTTTCGGCCCCCGCCTTCTTCAGTGAGTATAAGTAGACAAAATAATATGAATATACACCAGCGTCAGTATAAATACTTTTGTTGGCCAATGGGAATGAAGACATTCAAATTGTGCTCTCAGCACAAAATTAAGTTATAACAAAAACATGGAAATGGAGTATGATGAACCAAAAAAGGTTATATCCAAATTTATGGATAAGATTACATAAAGCTAACACCTAGCAAAATATAACATGAACAAATAGTAAACTAGAATAAATAAAAAAATATTCAATCCAAGACCATAAAACAATATATGGTCTAAGAGGCTAAGAAAACCAAATAGAGTTAGATGTGTAAACATATGATCAAAAAATATGATGCCCAGAAGCAAACCCCTGGCCAAATATAATATAAGCAATTAATAAACATAAAAATATGTAAATAAATCCAGAGATATGGATTTGAGAACAATACAAAAATATGAAAAATAATAAATAAATAGAAATGCAACCACAACATCCAAATATTGAATCCTGTAAATTGTATAACTGCAAATAATTGCAGTAGTACAACCATATACACAGGTAATAATGAAGTGATAAATATCTTGAATTATAAATGGTCATTCAGACCAGGCGGAAAAAGGGCACCAAGATGTGTGATCCAGTATTTTTCTTTATGGCTCAGTATTCCCGGCCAACCTGTCATGTTATTTCTGTTGCCAGTAATTTTATCAATAATGGTAAACATGAACTTGGCACTTGGATGTTGGACCGTATGTAAATATAGTGCATTGGATGTTTTGTGGTTCCTAATGTCACTGCGGTGTTCACCAATTCTGATTCAGTAGTGAACGTGATGTTTTACCAACGTAAAAGATTTACATTGGCATGTAGCCAAGTATATAACCCAGCTTGTTGAGCAATTACCAAAGATCCTCATATCATATACTTTACTAGTATTGGAACTCGTGAATTGTTTCAACTGGCTGACGTTACCACAAGACACACAATGTCCACATCGAAAAGTTCCTATTAACTCATCCCCCATGATGGTAAGTTGCTTGTATTTGGCTGCACCACTTTCCCTATGTTTGTAATGGGAAAGCATGCCACCCAATGTTTTACCTCTTCTAAATGAAAAAGAGCATCGGTTATCCAGGATTCCCTTCAGAAAGTCATTGGCTAATAAAATATTCCAATTATTGTTGACAGCTTGCCTAACTGTTTGGTAGTTTTACCTAGAGTAGTGATGAGTCTAATATTTTCCCTACTTGGATGTTGACTTTTGTCCCTGTATTCCAACAGTGTGGCCCTATCCTGTCTGTCTGACCAAATTCTAGCAGATTCAATGTCAGAGATACAGTATCCTCTATCCAAAAATCTTGATTTCAGATCAGATTTGGCAACTGTGTAGTCTTCTTGAGAGGAATTGATTCTACGAATTCTCAAATACTGAGATTTAGGGATGTTGCGGATGGTGTGACGTGGATGCATACTCTGAGCATGTAATAGAGTATTAAACTGGGGATATTTGCGGTGAATTTTAGTATTGAGTGTATGATCAATATTCCGATATATAGTTACATCCAAAAAATCAATCATCTCCTTATGGAAAGTCACCGAAAATTCAATTCCCCAGATGTTATTATTGAGATATTCCAAAAATTCTTTGAGATAGTCCTCATTCGCACGCCACACCATCCAGCAATCTTCAAGATATCTCCTCCATATGTCCATTTCCACTAGAAATATGTTATGTAAGGGGTTATAAATGATGTATTCCTCAAGGTAGGCCATAAAAAGATCTGCATAGATGGGGCAAAAGAAGCCCCCATGGCGCATCTTGCAGCTGCCAATAGCATTCCCTTGAAAATAAAACACATTTGGGTCAGGACATGTTCTGTTAGGCAAATAAGTAGAGTATTGAAACCCGGAGGGTAAAGTTCTGCTCTAGTAAGCCAATATTCTAAAGCCTGAAGCCCGGCCCAATGTGGTATACTGGTATAAAGAGATTTTACATCCAATGTACACATTAACCAATTGGGCTCGAGCTGACTGTTCTCAATAATTTTCAAAAATTGCGTGGTATCCTGAATTCTCGCTCTAACCATTGACAATAAAGGTTTGAGAAATTGGGTTAAAAATGCAGACAGTGGTTCAGTGAGGGAGCCATGGCCAGAAACAATTGGCCTTCCTGGTGGGTGTGTGATTGATTTGTGTATTTTGGGGAGCAAATATAAAATTTGTCTATCAGGATCTTTAACTTGTAAATGTTGTACAGTTTTGGATGTGATAATGCCCTCCTCCAATGCTGATTCTAAAAATAGATCAATTTCACGCTTGAATTGACTGGTTGGATCTATAGTCATTTTCATATAGCAGTGTTCATCCGATAATTGTCGTAAACCCTCAGTAACATAATAGTCCATATTAAGAATAACTACTGCACCACCCTTATCAGCTTGAAGAATAGCTATATTATGATTGGCTCTAAGTTCCGATAAAGCCTCCCTTTCTGATATGGTGACATTGTCCCTGCCAATTGAAGTTTCAAAAAGCGGAAAATGTAAGTCTTTTAGCACCGCTTGTTGAAAAATAGATACATTTTTATTCATGGGTGGTTGAAATGTGGACTTATGGAATGTAAAATCAGTAGATCTTTGAGTATTGGTACTATCCTGTTCAGCAAAAAACAATTTGAGGTTAAGTCTACGACAAAAATCAAGGACATCACAATGTCAATGGTTAGAGCGAGAATTCAGGATACCACGCAATTTTTGAAAATTATTGAGAACAGTCAGCTCGAGCCCAATTGGTTAATGTGTACATTGGATGTAAAATCTCTTTATACCAGTATACCACATTGGGCCGGGCTTCAGGCTTTAGAATATTGGCTTACTAGAGCAGAACTTTACCCTCCGGGTTTCAATACTCTACTTATTTGCCTAACAGAACATGTCCTGACCAAAAATGTGTTTTATTTTCAAGGGGAATGCTATTGGCAGCTGCAAGGTACGGCCATGGGGGCTTCTTTTGCCCCCATCTATGCAGATCTTTTTATGGCCTACCTTGAGGAATACATCATTTATAACCCCTTACATAACATATTTCTAGTGGAAATGGACATATGGAGGAGATATCTTGATGATTGCTGGATGGTGTGGCGTGCGAATGAGGACTATCTCAAAGAATTTTTGGAATATCTCAATAATAACATCTGGGGAATTGAATTTTCGGTGACTTTCCATAAGGAGATGATTGATTTTTGGATGTAACTATATATCGGAATATTGATCATACACTCAATACTAAAATTCACCGCAAATATCCCCAGTTTAATACTCTATTACATGCTCAGAGTATGCATCCACGTCACACCATCCGCAACATCCCTAAATCTCAGTATTTGAGAATTCGTAGAATCAATTCCTCTCAAGAAGACTACACAGTTGCCAAATCTGATCTGAAATCAAGATTTTTGGATAGAGGATACTGTATCTCTGACATTGAATCTGCTAGAATTTGGTCAGACAGACAGGATAGGGCCACACTGTTGGAATACAGGGACAAAAGTCAACATCCAAGTAGGGAAAATATTAGACTCATCACTACTCTAGGTAAAAACTACCAAACAGTTAGGCAAGCTGTCAACAATAATTGGAATATTTTATTAGCCAATGACTTTCTGAAGGGAATCCTGGATAACCGATGCTCTTTTTCATTTAGAAGAGGTAAAACATTGGGTGGCATGCTTTCCCATTACAAACATAGGGAAAGTGGTGCAGCCAAATACAAGCAACTTACCATCATGGGGGATGAGTTAATAGGAACTTTTCGATGTGGACATTGTGTGTCTTGTGGTAACGTCAGCCAGTTGAAACAATTCACGAGTTCCAATACTAGTAAAGTATATGATATGAGGATCTTTGGTAATTGCTCAACAAGCTGGGTTATATACTTGGCTACATGCCAATGTAAATCTTTTTACGTTGGTAAAACATCACGTTCACTACGAATCAGAATTGGTGAACACCGCAGTGACATTAGGAACCACAAAACATCCAATGCACTATATTTACATACGGTCCAACATCCAAGTGCCAAGTTCATGTTTACCATTATTGATAAAATTACTGGCAACAGAAATAACATGACAGGTTGGCCGGGAATACTGAGCCATAAAGAAAAATACTGGATCACACATCTTGGTGCCCTTTTTCCGCCTGGTCTGAATGACCATTTATAATTCAAGATATTTATCACTTCATTATTACCTGTGTATATGGTTGTACTACTGCAATTATTTGCAGTTATACAATTTACAGGATTCAATATTTGGATGTTGTGGTTGCATTTCTATTTATTTATTATTTTTCATATTTTTGTATTGTTCTCAAATCCATATCTCTGGATTTATTTACATATTTTTATGTTTATTAATTGCTTATATTATATTTGGCCAGGGGTTTGCTTCTGGGCATCATATTTTTTGATCATATGTTTACACATCTAACTCTATTTGGTTTGCTTTTTTGCTTAGACCATATATTGTTTTATGGTCTTGGATTGAATATTTTTTTATTTATTCTAGTTTACTATTTGTTCATGTTATATTTTGGTAGGTGTTAGCTTTATGTAATCTTATCCATAAATTTGGATATAACCTTTTTTGGTTCATCATACTCCATTTCCATGTTTTTGTTATAACTTAATTTTGTGCTGAGAGCACAATTTGAATGTCTTCATTCCCATTGGCCAACAAAAGTATTTATACTGACGCTGGTGTATATTCATATTATTTTGTCTACTTATACTCACTGAAGAAGGCGGGGGCCGAAACTAGTATGAGTATCTCTGTTTAACTTACGGTACCTTTTGGTCCGTTTTTGTACCTCTAATAAACGGTGGAACCTATTTGCCGGCCTCTTCGTGTTTGTTTCAAGATATCACCCACTGCCAAAAACGAAGAGCCTCTCGACAAAGGGGATAAGATCTGGTTCCTCTTTGTTTGTTTAGATACCATACCACTGACATATTGTCCGATTGGATTGCTATAGTCCCTAGAGGAATAAAGTCATGAAGTGCTTGCAATGCTAGAAGCACTGCTCTCATCTCTAGGACATTGATATACAAGTGAGCCTCGTGATCTTGCCATGTGCCTTGGAAAGTCCTGCCTAGATAATGCCCCCCCATCTCGGAGGCATCTGTGGTCACAGTGGCAACGGGTTGGCGAGGAAGGATGGTTGTTCCTGTCGTAAGTTGATTGGGCTGAATCCACCAACATAGGTCCTTTTTGCAAGATTCTGTTATGAGAATATGATGAGACAGAGGTAGTTGTTGAAGAGACCACTGGGAAAAAAGTAGCCATTGAAGAATTCACATATGCAATCTGGCTAGTGGAATTAGATTTATGGTAGAAGCCATGGTCCCTAAGAGTTTCAGCACTGCCTTGGCCTTGACTTTTTGTTGAGAAAGTAAGCTGTATATCTGCTGTTTGAGATTTTGAATTCTGTTTGCAGGAAGACGAGCCATTATGGCGACTGTGTCTATTTCTGCACCTATAAAAGTCACAAATTGAGAGGGCGACAAGGCAGACTTTTCCAAATTTATCATAATTCCTAGCTGGGTGCAGAGCTGGATTGTTGAATCCCTGGCTTGTAGGAGTAGGTGCCTGGTGGTGGCAGTCAGAAGCCATTCATCCAGGTACGGAAACACAACGTCTCAAGTGAGCTGTCACTACCGCCATGCATTTGGTGAACACCCTGGGGGCTGTGGTGAGACCAAAGGGAAGAGCACGAAATTGGTAATGACTGGCTCCCAGCCAGAAGTGTAGGTGACTCCTCGATGCTCTGTCCATTTTGATGTGGTAGTACCCATCTTGGAGGTTTATGGAGCACATCCAATTGTCTTTCCCTACTAGGGGGAGTATAGACTACAGGGTTACCATTCGGAACTTGGACTTCTTTACTGATTCGTTTAGTTTGCTGAGGTCCAAAATGGGCCTCCAGTTCCCTGTTCGTTTTGGCACTAAAAAGAATCTGGAGTAAGTTCCCAATCCTATCTGGTCTGCGGGGACGGTTTGGATGACTCTCTTTGAAAGCAACTTTTGAACTTCTATAGTTGCTTGATCCCTGTGATTGGGTGGAACATCTGGGATCTTCTTGGGGGTGTGAGGTAGAAGAAAGAAGGGTATGGAGTATCCTCTGGTGATTATTCTTTGTACCCACTTGTCTTGTGTGAGGTTGAGCCAGGCTTCTGGATACAAAGATAAGAGACCCCTGACTGGCTCCAGAGAAGCACAGCCAGGCCCCGCATCAGGAGCACTGATAGGGACAACCACGAAAAGAATCGCAGCCACCCTGGTTTTTGCAGACCCCCCCTGCCTCTAGGGAGATGTCTACTATTAGCTCCTCCTCCCCTGTCTCTGGAGGAATCACCCTGTGCGTCCAGGGGAAAATCTCTGGGATTTCTTGAACCGCATTTTCCTGCCTCTCTGACCCTTGGGATATGGTCCAGAAGGGATGGAAAACCGTACTCCCACAGCAGAGAGAGTTTTCTCTTCCTGTTTGCACCTGGTGAGTGTATCTTTTATCTTTGGACCAAACAAAGAGGAAACGTTGAAGGGGGCATTGGTAAACATAGATTTAAAGGGCTCTGCAAAATTGCATAAGCACATCGAGGAGTGTCTCATAAGGGAAACCCCTGAACCAGCTGCCCTACCCGCTCCATCTGCTGCATAGGAGATCAGCCTCATGGAAGAGTTAACAATGGAGTTTAAGGTGGACAAATGAGCAGTAACTTTCTCAGGGACTCCTTCAGTTGATGTACCTTGGAGAGCATCTCCTAGCTCCTTTAGGAGATCTCTTTGAAGCCTAGTAAAATGTGTGAGGTAATTCAGCGATCTAAATGTAAAAGCCACTGAAGAGAAGATACGCTTCCTGTATCTATTCATCGTTCGAGACTCCTTGTTCGATGGATGGACAGATGTAGCGGTCTCCGCTAGTTCCTTCTTTGTGGCTGCCGCCACCGCCATGGCATCTACAGGCATACCTTTGGTCAAGAACACTTCCTCTTTGGGGGCCGAGAGAAATTTGTTGGTCTTCTGAGAACTGGTTCCACGGCATCAGGAGTTTCCCACACCTTTTGACTAACTAAGTCCAGGAGTTCATCAAAAGGTGGAGACACCCAAGAGGCTGAAGGTTGAGACCCGAAAGCCTTCAGTTACACTGACTCATCAGAAGGGGTGACAGTGGGCCAGCCACCTCTCTGCTTCAGGAACTCTATATCGACAAAGGAGATATCAGAGGACGACCTAAGGGACCCTTCTGACTCCTCGAGGTCAGTGTCTGAGATGATGGACTCATCCGGGGAGTCTACATGCTTCCTCTTGCATGTCCTCTTCTGAAGGGGCTCCTCAGAAAGGTATTCTGGGGAGGTCTCGGAAGACTGAAGGCCACCCAACGGGGGCTCCTGAGGTCTCTGCTGTCGAGAGAGAGAGATGGTGCTGAGACAGAGGTCAGTACTTAGGGAAGAGTATTGGTACCCTTGTGCGGAGCTGACTGGGACAGCACGCTCATCATCTCGAATGCAGACCTCTCTTGCTCCGAAGATGGCCCATGTTCTGAGGAAACGGAGGTAGCCCTCGGCTCCAAAGCGATAGGCTCTGAGATGAATGTAGGGTCCGAGCTCAATCTAGCCAACGCATCGAGAGGTAGGCTCGGCACCGAAGAGGTTCGGGTTCAAGCGTCCCTGTCGGGGCCGACTGGTGAGCTTCGGCTCCTAGACACCAAGGACGGCACTGAAGGTGTCAGAGCAGAACTAGGCTCCGAGACAGCCACAAGGGGAGCTAGAACAAAGAGTTCCACAACAAGCAGCACCAAAATCTCCGGCTCCGAAGGACCAACACGGCTCGCAGGAGGAACCACAACAGGTAGAATGGTCTTAGATGGCTCCGGAACTGACTAGGTTGGAGCCAGCAACAATTTGGGTAAAGTAGACGACTTCAAAAGTCTAAGCACTACTCTCTCTACATCCACTTCAGAAAGGCTCTTGGAGGATCTGGATGACAAGGTAGGTGACCTAGATCTCTGTAAAATGGGAGACTGTAAAGTTGGGGAGACTGGCAATAGCTCTCTGGACCAGCTCCGATGCAATTTCTCAGTAGTCTGCTCCAAAAGACTTAAGGCCGACACTGCAGTGTCAACATCGATAACTTTGACTGGCTCTGAGGAAAGTGGAGCTGAAGAGGTAGAAGGCTTATCCAATTTTAAAGTTTTCTGAGGAGGTTCAGGCAAAATAGTCAGTGCAGGAGAATCTCTCTTGGTCGACTTGACCTTCTCTTTCTTTGAGGAGTGAGACTTGGAAAATGAAGAAGAGCTGGCTGAATCCTCCTTGAAGGAAGGCTTAAGGAGACCTTTTAGTATTAATTTGTTCTTCCTTTCTTGGAGAACTCTGGAGTTGGAGTGACAGAAAGATCAAGTTTCCTGTAGGTGAATGGCTCCGAGGCAGTAAACGCAATTACAATGCCCATCTGTAATCGACATTTTTTGGGAGCACTTAAGGCACTTTTTAAAACCCGAAGGTTTATGATCTTTGAATTCCTTCGGCATGTCTTAGTACAATGGAAGTTCTATAAGACAGAAGAGAGAAGACAAGGTCCTCCAACTTAAACGGGCCTCGCCCTTTAAGAAAAGCTACACACAAAAATACAACCGAAGACTAGGTCCTCTAACTTAAATGGGCCTAGCCTCGCTAAACTCACACACCGAGGCATAAACAGAGGAATACGTCCTCTAACGTAAACGGACCTAGCTGCGGAAACAGGAAAGAAGCTAAGTCAGAAAATACCACAAATAGTAAATTTTTAAACAGCAGGCAAAAACTAGTGAATAATAGCAAACGACACTGCACACAATATACTATACTATTGAAAACTAGGAAAAAACAAGGTGCTAACCCAAACGCGGACCTACGCTAATAGGAACTATGTCAAAAAACTAGTACACAGAAGGATACCACTCAGAGAACAAAAAACAGGCCTAGAACGGCCAACAAGTTCTCAACAATAACTACGTAAATTTAGCAAAACACACTACTATTTACTACCTATGAAAAAACTATTACTAAGTAAACTAAGCTTTCTTATGTGAAGAAATATTAATAAAACTACAATAATGAGGAAATATATGCAACTTAGCTACGTCCAAGCAAGAAGCACTTCTGAACTCGTAGACGCAGCAAACGAGATCTGGGGATTCTTACTAGTGCACTATGGGATACCTACCTTGCCACGAGCCAACTAAGAGACTTTGAGCTTTTAATTGGCCGAGTCACAGCCGAGGATTGGCTCTGAACCCATATGTAAGAATGAAGGTGAGACAGGACTACAGAACATCCAGCTCTTTTTTATTGTGAATCAGCAACTTCAAATAATTACAATATACTAGTGCATGAGAGATATACTAGTAATGACCACAAAGAAACAATATTTTGGAGTGCACAGTTTTGCTAAGGCAATACATTTATCTGAGTAATTGTCAATAAATATTTTGTTATATTTCAAAGATTACTCATGATTTTTAGCTAGTATAAGTCACTCACATGGTTTGTTTTCTTTTATAGAAATGTATCTTTGCCTATGTCTTCAGTGATAATTCAGTAAAGGTGTTTGCCACCACAGCAGGCTGGTAATTTGCCTCAGATGCAGGTGAGAAACTCTGCTATGGCCAAGCTGGTTCCTCATACCACTATCATTTTCCCCTAGATCCCTCTATATGGCAAATGCAGCCAAAATGCACTATGGGTTAGCGATGTCCTCTACAGCTACTGGGCTCCCATTATTGGGCAAGGGAGAACCACTTTTGTTGGTGTTCCAAGAAGGGGCAGGGAAAGTGCCCCTACTTAACCAGAATGTTGTGCCCATCCCTGAGGAAGCTACTGCTGCCATTAAAAATGTTTGCCTTAATTTTTCTGTATAAAAAAAAAAAAAAACGGAAACTAAACTTATAGATCCGCCCGCTCCAATTTCACTGGACAGGAGTAGTTTATTAAGTCCGACTCAGGGTCTTGTGCAGTCTACTGACCTTTCTTATCAGGTGTGTGATGTCTCAGTACTGGTCCAGTAATCAAGCAGCCTCAATCCTCACCACTGGCAACAGTGGGGGATGTACACAATGGGAGGATGACAACTACACACAGTTAAGTGCAATTTCCAATTAAGGGCACACAGAGATCACAGTCAGTCTGGGACTGGTTCTCCCTCTTTCTCTAGATCCCCAATAAGACTCCCCACTGGCACAGCTACAGGGTCTAGATCTCAGCTGACTGGCCAGGCCAAAACCTCCATACCCTCTCTGTCCTACCAGAGCTTTGTGTCGCTCCTTGAGATTTGATTTATACACACACACACACACACGGGAAAGGATGACAAAGGTTTACTACATATGTCCCCTTCTGCCCAGACTATAAGGTAGTTTCCACTGCCACCAGCCACAACTTATCAGCTACTTTAAGGCCCTTAACAAAGGGTGTCCAGCCCTATTGTGTAATGTTACTATTAATCCAAATGGTAGTCTGATCAAGAGCAAGGCTACTTAGGAGTGGCCTGTACGGTGTCACCAAATAGATTTTTTTTATTTTTTATTTTACATTTGTTTACCGGGCTAGTCTAACTGCATATATTTCCATTTTCAGTAGAGGCCCGGGGAGAAAAGCTCCAAAAAAAAGAATTTAAACAACAATACTATCACAAAGTAATAGAAAGATTTAACAAAAATACCAAGATATAGTATTAAAGTGCAGAGATTAAATTAAACTAAAAAAAAACTAAAAAACTAAATAAAAAAAATTACATACTGGTTAAGACAAATCTTTTTACAGTATCACACATGAGCTAGTTTATAATACAGAAAGGATAGTATTTGTACAGAGGGATAATATAATTTTAGTAGTTACAGTTATTGCATTAGGGAGATAAGCAATGTAGTTTTAGTGCAACGTGGGAAAAAAAGAAGTGGCATCAGAAGTTAGTCAGGGTTGCTATAGTGGCATAACCAGTGTGTTTTGAGGTGTCTTTTAAGCTTTTGTTTAGTGTAAGAGAAGGAAGTAGAGTTAGTTCACTAGGTAATAAGTTCCAGTTTTTTCCAGCAGTGTTGCAGAACAGGGAATCATGCAAGTATCCTAAGAGCTTAAATATCTATAAACAGACTAGCCACAACTGAAAGGTTTAAATACATTTAATAATAAATAATAAAACAACAAGACAATCCTCAGTAAGTAATCAGTTACATCAGAGTTCAAAATCACAGGAAATATTTAAAACATTGCAGGACAGTCTCAAATAAATAAAGAAAATATCTAAGCTACACTTTACTACATTCCTATCCAAATCTAAGAGAGTTACAATGCCCTAAAAAAACTTACAGCAAGGCAAGTGCAGATGTGGTGATGAGTGGATGTTCAAGTCAAAGACAAAATGCAAAATGTCCAGTCTCTCTCTCTCTCTCTCTCTCTCTGAGAGACTTCTTAAATTAATATCAAATATTACTGCTGGGTTAGCTTGGATGACATCACTTTTTGTCACCTGACTTCAGTTCCCACGCTAAACCCCCTTTTGTCAGAGACTGACAGAATTTTAGCATCTCCCTGTGAAAAATACTTATCTCACAAATGTTTGCAGATCCTAGAAGTCATAAAACAATAAAACACTTCTACATCTTAAACATAGTAACTACTTCTCTTTCAAGACAATACAAAACACTTCTAGCTCTAGACATTGTGTCTGCTACTACACTGAATCAGAGATAACATCTCTTTTATTACGTGGTTATGAAATAATTTAATTTCAACTATTTTTGCTGAATTTTTTCAAGTTAACCTCCTGTGTTCCAGTTTCCATTAAACATACATCTAAACAGTCACAATAGTGCAGGTATATTCCTGTTTTGTTCCAATAGGGCATGCTGTGGTTACATTTTAGCTCAGAACTTTACATACACTTCTGCGTAAATCATATCAATATTCACAAATGACACAAATTATCAAATTTCAGCTAGCTGGGTTGGCAGTATTTCCCTGTATTACAAGGTGTTTTCTGGTAAAAGAAAAAGTATTTACTCTTTTCCTAAAGAGATTCAAGAAATTAAATTGAGAGAGGAATGTGATGGAACAGATATACTTTTTCCCTTAGAAGTCTGATTCGGACGCAGTGGAGACCATGTTACCTGAATCTCCCTATCAGGGATTCTCTTTCTTTGAGACTATTTCCAGAATGTGCAAGTGTATTTAGTGGGAGAAGGCTGAGGTTTCTCAGTTCCCCCAGAAAACACTATCAGCTGTTACAGAAGGAATGTCCAGACACTTCACCCATTTCCCCAGTTCTATCAGTTCTGTAGGAAGTGTGTGTCACTGCCTGCAATTTTCCTGACTCTCAACCTACTGCCCCTAAAAAGGCAAATAGAATGTATAAAGTTCCTCAGTCTTTTAAGTTTTTATACACTCTTCCCAAACGTGACTCAGCAGCTATAGCTTTAGTTAATACAGCTGCTGCCAAATGTTTTAACTCTAATCCTTCCCATTTTGACAAGGATGGTAAAACAGTTTTTAAGTTTGGGGAAAAGTGTTTTCTTCTGCAACTTTAATTTTTATAATTTTGAGTTGTCAGGCTCACATGTTAAAGTTTATTGTGACTAACTGTGAAAATATGGGGAATGTTATCTGCAGTTCCTCCCTGTTAGGAAAAAAATCTGCCTTGTGTGGCTTGGTTTCTTTGATTTTTCAGGTCACTAGTAATTTAAAGTGTGTTTATGACTGTAGATACCACATCCAGAGAGGCTGCCACTAGTACTGTTGTTGAGGAGGTTTGTCTGGCTTTGTTCGCAGAACCTCCTACAGGATGTAAAAATGAGCTTTTACTTTCACCTTTGCATAGAGATTTTGATCCCACTGCTGCAAAGGTTATCAAAAATGTAATGAGAGGGTTAAAGCTGATATACAGGGAATATTTTTTTCTCTCTCCCTCTATAAATTTTCCAAAGGTTATTTAGCTCCCTTGTCCAACTGCAGCAAGAAGCAAAGCAAAACAGTCTCAGCAATATGCTGGTAAGCAGACATTAAAAAACAATGGTTGGGAGGTTCCCTAAAAGAAAGCAGGACCCCCCACCCCAACAAAGAACAGTCAAAAAAGTAAGGAGGAGTATGTAAGGGGCCTTGTCCCACCTCCCACTCTGGCAGTCTCCTATCCCTTCCAGAAAGTCAGATTTTCCATTTCTCTCTCTTTGGCAACAGGCTCTTTCAGACAAATGGGTTTTGAGACTGACTCAGTGGGAAGAGATCCCTCATTTCCATGGAATTATTCCATATCCCAGGCAAAACCCCTCTGCTCTCTCCTGTCCTACAGCACATGCTTTACTGGGAAGGGGCAATATAAATTGTTCCTTTTTTCCCAGTGGGGAAGAAGTTTTCATTCAAGAATGTTTCTGATGTTAAAAAAAGAAAATGTCTGGAGATCAGTTGTGGACTTTTTTCTTAAACCAGTTTGTGACAGTGCCCAAGTTCAAGATCTTTTCACAACACAAATTCTTACCCCTTCTTCCCTATTTGAGATTTTTTGGTAACCTTAGATTTAAAAGAAGCTTATCACATTCCTATCCATTAAGGCTTCAGATGTTTCTTATGGTTTTATGTATCTGGATCACATTATCCATTCTCTGCCTTACCCTTTGGGCTATCCACTGCCCCAAGAGTGTTTACAAAGTGTCTAGTTCCAGTTACAGCACACTGCAGGCTACATGGTATCAACATTTTCCATATTTAGATGTCTTGCTTATCTATGTGGACTCTTTTTTCAAAGTGTCAGGAATCTCTCTCTTTTGAGAGAGAGATCTCACATGCAGACTGGGATCCCAAGAGAACCTTAGTACAGAGAGCTTTTCTTTCACAGGAAAAAAAATATCTACATTTAGATTTATTCCATGTTTTTCCCCCAATCCCTCTGGTGTTACACATACAGCCACTATGACCTGGAGGTTAGCAATGTCTTCTATGACTGCTGGGGTGCCCTTAATGGGCAAGGGGAAAATACCTCAGGATTCTGAGTCTCATGGCTAGACTCCACATGAAAAGATACAATGGTATTTGAAGTCTCTTTGGTCCCAGCACCAACACCAGTTATCTTTTCAGATTCCAGTTCTGGGATGTGTAAGAAGAGAAATAATTGGTGAGACATCAAGTACCCTGAATCCAGGTTTCTCCCTCTCTCGTTCTGTTCCAAAGTAATTAGTCACCATGGTTACCCTTGCACCTTTCTTCATTCCCCATGCACAAAAAGAATCATTTGTTTTTCCCTCTTTACTTTATTCTTCCTACTAGATCCTTCTACAGCCACGCCTTTATCATTTTTTAATACCACAGTATTGTCAGTTGAAAAATATCAGCACACAAGGGATGAGAATGATACTAAGATGAACAAATTCCTCTAAAGAACGAAGTGCTAAGTGATAGCTGCTCATTAAAACGTTAATAAAGAGAGAACAGCAGCAGGAGTGCCACAACATATAGAGCAGTGATGTAATATTTGTTTATGAAATTATGCACAGATAAACAAGAGTGCAAGAGAATGACTAGGCAAGACAGCATAAAACACAAACATGATTTGAGAACAGGGCTGCAAAGCTAGATACCTAGTTTTAAATCCCATGCGTTTTCATGTAAGCAAGCCACTTACATTTTTTGTGTTGTGTTCTAACCTATTAAAGTACAGAATGGTCTAACTTCCTAAAGTAACCTGAGTTTTGTAGCTAGATCATGTAATTACCAAAATGCAAAAAAGATTGTCCACAGCAATGAATAGAATTAAGTACCAGCAGTCTTCGTGGTGTAGAGGGACAAAACTGTGACTACTTTGCAGGTGACTCAAGCAAAGGTGATTCAAACAAAGGCTTGGGAGCCTGCAGCTGGCACTGGAGATTGAGATTAAGTGTTCATTGCTGGCATGCCCATCTGGCATGGGAGGGGCATCTCTGACTTACCACAAAGGTGACACTTAGCAGGAGCACTAAGTATTTCACCCAGCTCAAGCCTAGTCACCCAGCAGGCTGAGGGGGGATATAACAATGAGGAAGCACACTTGCCCTTAAAGGGCAGCATAAAATGCAAATTCATTGATATGGTTGCATCATCAGGGGAAGAGAGACTTGCTGTGGAATGGAGGAGCTGACACTGGGATCATCAGGCAGGAACAAATAGGCCATACGGCTCTCACCCAGCCCAGGGATTTCTGGCCCTCCACTGCCCAGAATGAATGGGACACTAGGGTGCAGGTCGAGAAACCGGGACTTGGCCCTGCAGAGAAATTAAAAAAAAATGGACTGAAGTGCCTATGAAGCTGCTTGTACCAAATTCACAGAGAAAATTAAATAAGGGAAAAGATGGTTATCTGATCTGATAAAAGCAACATAAGCCGAGAAAAGGATGCAACAAAAACAGCAGCATGTAGATCCTACTGTCACATGCAGCTTTAATAGAGAAGCTGCAAAATGAAAGGCCTTCTGAACCTCTAAAGTTGTAAATTACATTTTCATAATATTCCTACCGGCTGCCATAAAATGCTGTCAAACGCTCATCTCGTAGCTAGCTAATCCTGCCATTCTGTGAACTCAGGTGATGGATGATCTTTCATTCTGTAACCGGAGGAAGGAGGGCCTTAGCTCACTGTAATACTACAAAAATGTCACCAGAAATGACCTAAGAGATGTCATATGTATCAGATCTGCTGGGTCTGTAACTTTAAAATGCACACTCTTGAAAAGCAAAAAACATTTATTTCATTTCTTGCCCTATGTTCCCTTACCGGAAAAAAATATACAGAACTTGCACTGGGTTCATACAGCAAAATATGAGACAGCATTGTGTTCCAAGTGTGTCATTAGGCACAAAACATTGTCTTCATGCTAAGCGACATATTTTTTTTAAGTTCAATTATGTCTGGAAACTTTTGCAAACTGATCCCCATCTAAGGAGCTCAGGAAACATTTTAAGAAAACTCAATCTCTGAGTGAAAAAAGTTGAAATTCTAAAATCTCTGGGCTTAAACAGGCATATGCAGATTACAGTTCACTCTACAGTGAAATGGTCAGGGACTGACAAAACTGACAACTAAGAAATTTAAAATTATGACTATGCAAATATAGTCTTCAGAGGAATATGCAATTGGACAACTTTTTGGCTACTAATGCTCTCTTTGCATGCCATGTTCTCTCTCTCTCTCTCTCTCCATACTCCATCTGCATTTCCTTTTCTCCTGCTTTCTGTTTCTGTCTTGGTTTTACACCCACACACTCCTACCTACGTGTAGGCAGGCACACATTCTCTCCCCGAGCAGCCTACGCAGAGCTATTTGACTGCACACTGGATCAAACGCACAAACACACACACAGACACACGCACTCTCTCTGTCGCTCTGTATATGTATACACACACACACACACACACACACATACACACACACACACACACACACACACATCTGCCTTTTGCAAATGTTCTATGAACACCAATCAAGCCAGCTTTGATATTTTTTCTTGATGGTTGGCTTGACTGTGGCTGATAAATACTTGTTCACCCGTTGCCCTGGTGACAGAAGACGCTAGGGACTTTTCTACCAATCCAAGAACTGCCCTCTCTGTGACAAAGCACTGTTGCACAAAGGTAGAGTATGAGTAAAAGATAACAAAATCAACAGAATTATCAGGCAATGCCTGAAGCAGAGCTAGCTTAGAGGACAGAAGGCTGAACTTTGCTAAACACAAATCAGTTGGCATGCATGAATTCTTTTACAATGGAAAATTTCAGCCTGAAGAAGTAGGAACATGGAGTCTGGAATTGCTGCTACAGCATTCCAATACCCCCATTTCCTAAAGTAAATGTGTGCACCTTTCGTGGACTGTGCCAGTAAGTATACACAGCAGCCTATTTTCTAACATGCAGACATTGAAAGAAGTCAGGTTACTTTATATATTTAAAAAAAAAAAAAAAAAAAAAAAAAAAAGCACAGCTTAGTGTATTTAAAACAGTCACAGAGAAATCTGCAAATATGTAATCTATGTGATAAAATTCTATAACTACATAGAAAATTATCTGTTACATTGCAAGATTGCATGTACCTGTTCTGTGAAATTATCTACTTTACATGTACTGCTGCATCTTAAGGTTTCTGAACATAAGTAATATAGGAAGCACAGAAAGAAAAAAAAAATATATTACACAAAAGTCTATATACAAGGTGCATAAGGGTAGGCTTAATCCTAATAATTAATGCAAACAGATTATTTGTGATACCTGAATGCTGACATTTTATATTTTACTCACCAACTCATTATTTTGTCCTAATTATTAAAGACATTTACACTATTATAACAGAGACAAAACAATTGGAACTGAGATCTTTAGAAAAGTGTAGGAGCAAACTACATAGGAAAAAATGGGAATTGTGGGAATACATACAAGAGAGGAATGAGGTTTAGAAGGAGGCAGGACTTAAATGAGCTATGTAATGTTTGACTGAAAAAATTGGGTAGATAAGTGATGTATAATGTTTGCAACTGGGAGTGTCAGTATGGTTTGTGATGTAAAATGCTTGCAACTAGGATTGTGTCAGTGTGGTTTGTTTTTATTTGTATAAATGTTGATTGCCTATGTAGTAAAAGATGGCTTAATAAAGATGTTTCTTGTTTAAAAAAAAGGCAGGAATTGAATAATTTATGTAATGATGTTTAGGTTATATGATATATAGCAATATATGTGAAGTAAAATGTTTATGTTAATTATAGTGGGATGACTAATACGAGTGTAAATTTGTCTATGTCACAAGTGATAATTCAATAAAGGTGTTTGGGAAAAAAAGGCTTTTTTTATACTGTAATTTCTTGTTTAGTAACTGACGCTGTAATTTTATTAACGCAAGACATATTGTTGTAGTCATGCACACAAGCAGACATAATTTGCCTTGTTTGGAGAAGGATTTTTGTTTTCCTGCGGCTGCTTTTACTGATAAGTAAAACACACAACAGGTCAGTAAAAATAATAGACAATTAGATTTTTTTCTTGGAAAAAAAAATCACAGTGGAAGCAGCACTGTAAATATCAGGGAAGAAAAATTGAGAGGGGTACAATCTTCAGATAAAACAAAGATTTCAAGCTAGTTGAAGATTTTTTTTAGAGAAAGAAATGAAGAGGTGAAAGGGGTTTGCTGATTTACAGCAGTGTAAAAATCAACAAAGTCTTTCAAAAGGGGAGGGATAAATTGAATGGTAGAAATAAGTGGTAGGTGGGAAGGGATATGGCAGAATGAATACAACTGATACTTCCTCCAGCAAAAATCTAAGACTATTACATACGCAGGCATTTACATGTGGCTGTGACATAGCTCAACTATTGATCCTCCCAGACATTAAGTCAACCTTACTTCTTCATAAAAATCAGTCTCTGCTCCCAAAATCTAACAGTTTGCTTGAAAATACCTTTTGTTTCTTACCCAGTTTCACATCTCTCATCGCTGTTTTGTACCCACTTACTAAACCTTTAGTCTAGTAGGTCAACATTCTACATGTTTATTCATCCTAACAGAGGAGACCAGATAAAGGTCTGATTTAACCATATCTGGTACACTTATCTTCATTCTTGATACAGCAGCATTTACCCTCCCCCCTGCTCCATCATCAAAACTACTAAAGTTTCCTGACTCCACCATATTTATGCTAATCATCAACCACTGGAGTAAAAGTATGTATAATGACTGCATGAGAGAGAGAGAAGTAGTGACACCCTAAAACACATTAGCTCACCTGAAACAAACCCTAAACCCCAAATCCCACCGTATTTTAATTTAAAAATACTAAATAAAAGACAAATAATATAAAGACAGCATTTCCCAGTCACTGCAATGTACAAAAGTAACTTTAAGAGCATTACCCAAACACCACCACAGTCTACTTAAACTCCTGAACTCAAACCTACATGTATTTTTTTTTTAATTTAGCATTTTTAAATTAAACAGAAACACAGACTGCATCTACCACTTCTATTACCCCTTAGAAATTATTTATTAGAGTGAAAAAAAAGTTAAAATAATCACTTTCAATTAAATGTACCCCAGGTCTAGCTAACTAAAAATAAGTCAACTACTAAAATTAAAAATCCTAAAAATAAATTCCACTAAAACTATTAAAAAATTATTATGTCAATTACATAAACTGCCACTTCAAAAAAAAAAAAAAACCTTTACAAATGACCTGAACCTTTATTCAGGAGAAACTTAGACAATTAATGTGACCTACTGAAGTCAAAAGGAAGGGCTCAACATCTTCCAAGTTGCATCCAACCTCTACCTGTGGAAGTGAGTTGAGAGACAGTTTTTTTCATATACACACTAAACTCAAAACACAGGAAAAATGGATAACAGGAATACATGGACTACGATTGGCATGCTCCATGAAATATACTGAAGTGTTAGATTAAGGAATTCATTTTGTGACATATGGCTTTGCCATTCACCAGCAACTCTTTCCCTAAACATGATTAGATGACAGATTTCATGTATCATGCACCAGAACCCCACATACTCTACAGGTACAACAAAGACTATAACATATTCATCCACTGTATCATTTTATTACTGATAAGAATCTTGAACTATATAATTTTATAATTACAAATCACTTTCAATGATAAGCTCATTTTGTGCAAATTCAAACAGAAAACTCCTATTTGGGCTCCTTTTCCTCTGCTGTACATGTATTACCACAACTGTTTTAAATGTATCCTTAATATATGCATAGCAACATCTTTACTTGTATGTCATGCATACAAATGCAATTATGCGCTAAAACCAGGAAAAAGACATTTCTGTTGTCAGAAAGGTGATTAATAGAGGACTAAGAGAGGACTGGCGATCCTAACAGACTTATTATGTGTTCAAGATATGAATAGTTTATTGGCCATTTTGGGCTAATTTCTCTCTCTTTCATTTCCCTGCTATAAAACTCACATTTGCGACATTTTTGCGCTTGTATACAGCTCAGCAAGCTCCTGCCTGGTGCCCTGCAGAGTACTACAGCAGCAGAGAGACATTGGAGTGATCATCATTTTTCTGCATTTTCTTGCTGCCTTTAGCTAATTCCACCTAAAACGCAGATTTTCTAGAGTTTCTGTGATTTAAAAAGCTTGTTTCAGCTACATACTGTACTTATTTTACTGCCTGCACTTTAACAAAGTCGTTTTTGTGTTTAAATTACCTGTTTAACGTTGTAGGCTACACACTCAAGTGTGATAGCCATTTCGGTGCATTTAAAGTGTTTTTTTGATTGTATCTGCTTGCTTTATTTTCTGAAAAAAAAAAAAAAAAAAAAAAAAAAAAACAACATACTTGTTTTTCCGGCTTTCTAACTAGTATAGTCCAGTTTTCAGGTTAGTACTGAATTCAGGGCTGTGTTAAAAATGTCTGTGTTTGCCCATACCTTACTTGGATAGAAGGAAGTTTCTCTGTTCATCTGTGAGAGAGGGGAGCTTTGAGTAGCCTATCTGTCCCTGGAGGAGTAGTTTCTGCCCAGAAGTTAGTAGTTTATTGGCCATTTTGGGCTAATTTCTCTTTCATTTCCCTGATGTGCTGGGCAGCGCTGGTTAGGTAGGGTATAACTATTCCCGGCTCCACAAAGTCTACTCTTCAATTTTTCCCTTGGAAGAAAACAAACTTTCAACTTAAGCACTCAAATCATTCACTTCTCAGCCCAGCACTTGCTCTAAACTCATAGCAAACACTAATAAACCTCACCACTAGACCCCCCTATACTGTAGAGAAGGACAAGGCTCTCTATTCGACTTTACCAGCCAATCAGTAAAACAGTTTACTGTACCTATCCAGGCATGTCCAAAGGGCAGTTTCAGGTGTACTCTCCAGTCCAATTGGTGAATCTGGGCATTTTGAGGCAGTGTTACAACTGCCTCATGTACACAGACAACCTTCTCCTCCTACCACCAAACACTAATACATGCCAGAGACGCAATTATACAGCCAAACTGAGCTCTCTCAACCCAAGACTGAACCAGACAGTCAAGAGGAGAAGGGAATTACTGGCATCATACCACCAGTCTTACATAGACCTATGAAACCAGCACCGGCAAAAAACACAACAACACACAAAAACATACTCAGAGGCTCTAAATAAAAATCTGCAAAAGCAACAGAAACCTCCAAAGCAGGCACCCAAGCAACCCCCCCCCCCAACACAAACCATGAAATACATACTTCACAAAACCAGTGTGCCATGCAATCACAGCCCTTAAGGCAAAATAACATATCCAACATACTAGTAATAGGTGACTCTATAGTCAGGCACACTGACGTCCCACTCACTAGGCTGAACAAGGAGAAGGTTACTGTTAGCTGCCTGTCTGGTGCCAGGATCCGCCACATAACACAAGCACTCAGGTCACTCCAGAACAAGTACAAATATGACTCTGTCATTGTCCATGTTGGTGTGAATGACCTGAGCCATACCTCCCTGGACTACATGAAAAGAGACATGGAAGAGCTCTCTGATCATGTAGCCCAGGCCGGTATGACCCTGACCTTGAGTAGCATCCTGCCCTCACCAAGAATTATACCACTGTATAAAGAAACAATTATCAATTTCAACAATTGGCTAAGCTTCTGCAGTCATTCAAAGGGGATCCAGTGTCTGTCAGTCTGGGATGACATGCTCGACAAGCCACGCTGCTTCGCTAGAGACAGCTTGCACCTGTCCACCCTTAGGCTTTCGAATACTGGCCAAGGATCTTGCCACCCCCCATAGTGCCTTTTTTAGGCAAGGCTCAGAAGACAAACCCACCGCCGTAAATAGCACAAGTAACAAATAACTGAGGGTAATTCTGCACAATGCCAGAAGTCTAAACCTCAAAATGCACACACTCGAGGCACTCGTCAGTATGGAGGAAATCGATATATGTGCAGTAACAGAAACCTGGTTTATGGCTCCAGAGAGCACCCCAGCACTACCAGGGTACAACTCATACCATACATTTCGGCCACAAAACCCGGACCAAAATACAAAAGGCGGGGGCGTATCCGTATTCATCAAGGATACCCACACCTCCAGGTTAGTGGCACAGCATGATGCTTCAGAGATCATCCACATGCAACTAACAGGCAAAACTGCAATTCAAATTGTAGCTTGCTACAGATCACCCACCATGTCCCAGGACCCCCTTTCCGCATTTCTGGAAACACTGGGAAACAAAGGTCCTACCAAACACCCTGATATTGGGTGATTTCAATTACCCAAACATTAACTGGGAGAACTACTCAAGTACTAACTCCCTTGCCTAACACACTAGAATTTATTTTTTTTATTTTTTTATTTAACATTTGTTGACCGGGAATGTCCGACTAGGTTCCACAGAGCCTGTTTTCAACGGAGGCCCGGGGAGAAATGCTCCAGATGCATGTCTTTGGAATGTGGGAGGAAACCGGAGTACCCGGAGGAAACCCACGCGAACACAGGGAGAACATGCAAACTCCACACAGAAGGCACCCCAGCCGAGAATCGAACCGGAGAACCTCTTGCTGTGAGGTGACAACGTTAACCGCTGCACCACTGTGCCGTTTTATAAACTCAAACGCCCTGGATCAACTGGTCAACACCCCCACCAGAGGTGACAACATATTGGACCTGGTCATCACCAACATGGGCGACCGGTGTTCCACACCAGAGGTCAACCCCTCGCTGGTTAGATCTGATCATAAACTAATCACTCTGGATATCCATAAACTAATCACTCTGGATATCCACATTCAGCCCCCACCCCCGGTCAAAGAAACCACCGTGAAAAACTTTTCAAAAACAAACTTCACATTACTTAAGACTGAGGTGGAAAGTTTCAAAGCCCCCATGCTAAAGGATAAAGCTGCCCAAGCTGCAAAATCCTTTTCTAATGCATTGTATGGGCACCTACAAGAATGCATGGATTGTGCTATCCCAAGCAAAACCAAGACTCACTCCTTCAAGAAAAGGAAACTAGTCTGGTAGACCCCTGCCATAAACAAGCTATACAATAGAAGGAGGAAACTAGTACAGAAAAGAGTAAAATCCCAAGAAGGTAAGACATCCCTGATCAGTATCAGCAAGAAACTACGATCCCTCATAAAATCATCCAAGGCTAGCTTCGAAAGAAAAATTGCCAAGGACTCCACAAGATAACCACACGGCATTCTTTAGCTATGTCAAGAATCTAAGTGACAATGGTCAGATCTGCTCGGAGTTCGTGCAGAATGGCACAAAATACACTGAACTGACAGATATCGCCAACATCCTGGCAGACAGGTTCAATGCAAACTTCACCCCTCTCACCCCCAAAAGGGCCCATAACCATACCAGAAGGATGTAGTGCCACAGACACTTGGGTTAAAACAGCCCTCTCCAAACCCAAAAACACAGCATCAATGGGAGCGGACAGTGTCCCAGGCTGCGTCCTACACGGGCTCAAAGATGAACTAACCCCTCACCTAAAGACACTGTACATGCCCATAGAGTGGCGCACAGCAACGGTTATTCTACTCCACAAAGGTGGAGCCACAACAGACCCCCAGAAACTATAGCCCTATAAGCCTGACTAGCTTGGTCTGCAAGGCTATGGAATGCATCATCATGGATCTCATCAACAGAGACATTGGGAACCTCCAAACAATGGACCCTACCCAGTTCAGCTTTGTTAAGGGCAGATAATGCCTCCTAAACCTGGTGGACTTCTTTGAGACAGTTACCAAGGCTATAGATGAGGGGAAAGGTGGTCCACACAGCCTACTTAGACCTCGCAAAGGCCTTTGATACCATTCCCCATTTTGGTATTATAGACAAGCTCACCAGCCTGAACATAAACCCCTATGTCATGAGATGGGTTGCCAACTGGCTCACGGACAAAACCCACATGGTGAGAGTTGCGGGAGCTAGGTCTGACTCTAAACCTGTTACAAGTGGCATTCCCCAGGGCTCAGTCCTAGGACCCCTCCTGTTCGGCATATATCTCTCAGAGGTACAGGCAAGCACAGGAGGTCTATGGCTGACCATGTTCACAGACGACTGCAAACTAAGGGCTATAACTGACTCTCCAGCTGACACAGATATCCTCCAAAAGGGTCTCACTGAGACAGATACCTGGTGTCAAAACCATGGCCTCAAGCTAAATGCCAAAAAGTACATAGTCATCACCTTTGGAAAAAACAAAGTACCCACAAACTACCACATAGGTGGTAGCCCCTTAAATATGGAAGACGTAATAAGGGATCTGGGGACCCAAGTAGATAGTAATCTCTCCTTTGATAATCACACTGCCAAAGTGATTAGAAAATCCTTCTATGTGGCCCACCTAATCACAAAATGGTATGCATCCAGATCAAGAGAGGTCATTGTGCCCCTCTACGCATCACTCATCAGACCCATTATAGAGTACAACGCCTCATTTGGGATGTACCTTACAAGACACCTGCAACAGTTGGAAAGACCACAGAAGTACCTCACTAAGAGGATCACTGGCCTCAAACAGATGCCCTATGCAGCTCGACTAAAGAAACTCCAGCTGTACTCTGTTGCATGAAAATAACTGGAACAACAAACTCTCCAAAATGAAAAAAACAACACAGGCTCCGATCTGGCTAGAATAACTCCAAAAAAGTTTAATGTGAAGCGCTTTTAGTCTTCCACCTTTGGAAGACTTCATCAGACAAAAGAAAAAAACTTCATACACAGTTTTAAAATGAAAAAGGCACCACAGCAAAGCACAGTAATTGAATTCAGCCACCATTCAATTAACTATTTAAATACCAAGTTAAATAATTAAAAGTGTTCTGCATCAAAAACCTTTTTCTTGTGTTAAAAAAGCTCATGTCAGCAAAATAAGATCATTCATTTAAAACTTCTGTTTAAAACTTTCATTTTAGAAAAAACAAAATGCAAAACTATACTCTAAGTACAGAAATACTGAATGAAAAGCATAAATGTAGGAAAACATAGTTTTAAATATATGCTTGGAGT